>NC_042997.1:85703339-85765839 GCF_006345805.1 Octopus sinensis | reverse complement strand
CAAATTTCAAAACTTTTGTGAAAATTCCAAAACATACAATGGTTATGAGTGAGGGTGCTTAAACCAGAATTCTTCCAAAGAAACTATTACATGTTATAATGTAGATTAGGTTGTCTGATTTGCCAGAGAGGATGTTTCAAATTTTAATGGTAGGGTCCACTTTGAAATTGGGACCTAACAATAGTTAGCTATATAATGTATAGTTTGGTTAGTTACATTTACTTTAGGGTCAGCCATTTGAATATGCAGCTTGGCATTGGTCAATATTCCTTTTAGTGATTTTATTTGCCTCTTGTTTTTTATAATTTGATGCTTTCCTAGACTTTTTTTTCATATTTTGTTCCTGTAGTGATATTGGTGACAAATTTAGTATTTCTTGAGTAAAAAGTTAAAATATATGGGATGGTATTTTTCTCTTGGGTTTTGTTGTTTGAGTTTCTTGAATGTTTGGCTTTCTGAATAGCAAATTCAATCAGTTTTATGGAGCTATATTCTAATTATAAGTATTTCCTTCATTTTATTTAATCTTCTGTCTCTTGCTTCAGGGTTTGATACAATTGTGTAAATTGGTTTGGCTAGATTGAATAGGTTGTTGTTTCATGTGTGCTTTGGGTGACATGCTGTGAAGAGGAGGTGTAGTTGTGAGTTGTTGGGTTTAGTAAAGGTTGGTTTCCAGTGGTGATATGTTCTTGTTATTAGAATGTCTAAAATGAGGAGTTTACCTGCTAAATTCCATGGTGATTTTTATTGTTTATAAGATTTTAGCATGGTTTCAGTTTGACAACATTTTCCCTCCATAAAATGAAACAACCACCAAGAAACCTCATCTATTTTCCTTTCAAAAAACAGCTGAATTCTTCTCCAAAAGTTTGAAAAAATTTGTCATAGATTTTTACTGTATGGCCATGTATATTCCATGGCCAAGTTGGAATATGTGGTGGCAACTTTTGTTCCCATGGCCATTGCAGACATTTGTCAATAGACTGTGTTATTGAATACAAGGAAGTTGTTTACTAACTGGAGGCCATCAACAATAAATTTTCTATCTATATGTTCTGGTATTTCATATGGAAATGAGTCTAGCCTATATTCTATAGCATCAATTCTGTAACTGTGAGGAATGTTGCTATAGAGTTCACAACATCAAATGTTACAAAATAGCTGTTTTCATTTAGTGTCCATATCATCTCATATGAAGCTCTTTATATGTTTGAAGTGGGGTTTTAGCAGAATGTCTAGGAAATTACTTAGGCAATGTGCTTTGTATGGTGGTCTTGCTGCAATGGGTTTCAGTTTTAGATCTGGTGGTAGGATATCAACACAAATAGTTTCTGCTCCTTTACATTTTTCATTGACTAGTTTATTCTTACGTTTTTTAGATGCTTGTTTTATATTTGAAATTTTATGCTTGAAATTTGTTCTTTATCAGTCAAAGAGATTTGATATGGATGTAGTAAGGTGTAAGTAGTTTTATAATTTTCTTAGGGAGCTGCATTTTGTCTTTGTTTAGGATAGAGTTTACTTTTGTATATATATGTGTGTGTGTGTTGTGTGTGTGTGTGCATGTACTTGCTATGTTGCAGCTTGAGAGAGTATGTATTTTTATGGGCTCTCTTTATCACCATCATCTTCATAACTATAGTTAGCAACATCTTTATTGTTCCCCTTCTCATCGTGCTACTCATTAGCATTATCATCATAATAAATTTACTTCACCTCTGCCTCTCTGCTTTCTTTGCATCATTTGATATGCAATTTTTCTTTCCATGAAGTTCTTTTATGACATAATTCCACTGAAACCATATTTCTCTGAGTATAATACAATATCATATATAATATAACCCCAACTTTTTACACCTAAAAATCAGTGAGGTATTTTATCCTATTAAATTTTTTGGAAACTCAAGTATGATGCTATACACTAATTTTGATACCTATTGTATTAAATTCCTTGCATTAATACAGAAGTAATTATTGTACATTTTTATAGTTTTTTGCTGTGTATTTTGATGCAATATCATCTGGTGTTCTCTAGCAGAGAGTTTATACAAAGGAGATAACTATTTCCTCAGTATTTTGTGGGATTAGAAGCTTGAATTTGAAGTTAAAGAATAAGGGAAGAAATGCATAGAAAGTACATATTAATTTTTTTAGTTGTTACTTACAAAATTTTAAAATTTTCTAATCAGCAGTAATTATGTATAGCACTATTTCATTTTTTTTAGAAATCTTCAACATGACATAATTTGTGCTATATTAATTAGATATTTATGAAGTGAAACATTTGATATAGAAGGAACCCATTCTTTGTAATAATCTGTACTAAATTTATTCTATAAAGATTTTGTAGCTTTTTGCTAAAATATTCTTATTTAAATATAAACCAAATCAAAGAACAGGAAAAAGCAAAACAAAACAGAGTGATGAAAGGTGTTATTATATTGTAGGAACCAAAGAATGAATTGATTCACTGTTCTGGCTTTAATGAGCTCTAATTTTGAAATAAAACATATTGAATGTGGCGTAACATACCAACAAACTGCTATGATATGTAAAGAAAAGTATAGCATAATGAGACGTAGTATGAAATTTATCATTCAAATCAGTCGATAAATATTGAGACAATCTTGAAGTTCTTCATACTTATTGATTTATGGTTTAGTACTGTACTTGTGCCTTTGATCAGTGTAGCTTCTTTGATATGCAAGTTTCTGATATTCTTATCAAGAACCTTAAATCCAAAACAAAACGAAAAAAAAAAAATATAGAATTCTAGCCTCTGCAATATTTCTTTATCACGAAAGGAAAAAAGACACATTGACATGAATTATTGATTTCTTACATATGTAAGAGGCCAGAAATTCAGTGGGGGAAAGGGAAGGCAAGAGCTGAATATATCAACACTTGGAACATGACTGTTACTTAACTTTAACGAATCCAGAATGATGAAAGGGCAATGTCAACTTAAGCAAGATTTGAACTCAGAATGTAAAGAGCCATAACTAAATACCACAATTTATTTCTTAGGAATCTGCTAATCTATCACTATTATATGACTAAATTAATGTAAATGTGCAAACTGCAGAAATGTAGTGTTGTGTGCTAAGATAGTTAGACATAATAAAGGCTGCGAGCTGGCAGAAACGTTAGCACACTGGGCGAAATGCTTAGTGGTATTTCGTCTGCTGTTATGTTCTAAGTTGAAATTCCTCCGAGGTCAACTTTGCCTTTCATCCTTTCGAAGTCGATTAAATAAGTACCACTTATGCACTGGGGTCGATGTAATCGACTTAATCTGTTTGTCTGACCTTGTTTGTCCCCCCTGTGTGTAGCCCCTTGTGGGCAGTAAAGAAATAAGAAATGTTAGCATGCTGGGCGAAACGCTTAGCAGTATTTCATCTTCTGTTACGTTCTGAGTTCAAATACTGCCGAGGTCAACTTTGCTTTCATCCTTCTGGGGTCGATAAATTAAGTACCAGTTACGCACTGGGGTCGATCTAATCAACTTAATCCCTTTGTCTGTCCTTGTTTGTCTCCTCTATGTTTAGCCCCTTGTGGGCAATAAAGAAATAAGATAGTTAGACAGAGCTTGATACTCATATCAGTCCATAAACTTTACACAGATTAGAATCTTTTCATATCTGTTGATTTGGAGTTTAAAAATAAGCTTATAATATGGTAGCTGGTTGATAGAATTTGTAGAACATGGAGGAAATGCTTTGTGGTATTTGGTTACGACCTGCTATTTTCTGAGTTGAAAAACTCATAGATTGACTTTGTTTCTTTGTCTTTCCAGGTACCAAACAAAATGTTGTTGATGATATAATTGATTATAAGACTGGTTGATTATAACCAGTAAAAGAATATAGTTTCTTTAATGTACGAGTTTCTCTGCTTCACTGGCTTTTATGTAAGCAATTGAGTTGCAGATATTTCTAATATGATGATATATTCACACACACACACGTGCACAGCATACACACACACACATGTACAACACACACACACACACAACACACATGCACACACTCACACACACATGTGCACTACGCAAACATGAATGAAGAATTAAGCACAGAGAACGAGTTAAACAAATAGAACATGGAGAAAATCAAACTTTTTTTTATCAGTTAAGACATTGGCTTATTCTCACATATACAAACACACATGCACCACAAACCTCTTTCAATTTCTGTCTGTCAGCACCAATTATTAAACCTGAGACTTTAGTATCAGAAAATTGCCCAAGGTGTCATTTAGTAGGACTAAACCCAAGCTGGAGTATGAAATACTTAACCACACAGCCATGTCTATGCATGTGTATGTGTGTGTGTGTGTGTGTGTGTGTGTGTGTGTGTGTGTGTGTGTGTGTGTGTGTGTGTGTATGTGTGTGTGTGTGTGTGTGTGTGTATGATGGATAAAAACCTCCTGTGGTCATGAATGACCATGGAATTGGACCTAGAAATCTACTCTCCAAGGTACAAGTCTGGGCAAGGTTGTTTATGGAAAACCAGTAGTCACCCATACATACCACCCTCCCCTTTCCACACCACCGATGTTATCCAAGAGAAAGGCAAAGGCTGATACAGCTTGGAACCAGTGATATTGCAACTCATTTCTACAGCTGAGTGAACTGGAGCAACATAAAATAAAGTGTCTTGCTCAAGACCACATAAAACACAGTCCGGTCTAGGAGTCAAACTCACTACCTCATAATTGCGAGCCTGACACTCTAACCACTGAACCATATATATATATATATATGTGTGCGTGTGTGTGTGTGTGTATATGTAGGGGGGCTCTGAAAGGGGTCTCAGGTAGTAGTGTCCCTGCCTTCCTGAGCTAGTTTTCCACCGCATTTCTTAAAAATCATAGTAGAGGCCTTGGTCTTGGGACCACTCATGTCAAGAAACTGAGGTTGGGGGTAAGCAAGGGCATGCTCTCTGCAGAAAATCCAGCTCCAAAAAAGCTTCATGATCGCAAAAGAGAGTGGGCACAAGCCAGCACAAACGTTGGGGTGGGCTGCACCTGCCTACCTTGCTTGCTATGGCATTGAGGTAGATCCAGCCACCCTTGTTAACAGAGATTTAAAACACTGGATGATGATGATGCTATGTGTGTGTGTGTTGTGTGTGTGTGTGTGTATGTGTGTATATATATATATGTGTGTTTATATGTATGTGTGTGTGTATACATACACACACATATGTATGCACATATAGAGATAGATAAACTGCATGTATTTAAAACTACCTTTATTAAAATTCCATTTTTAAAACTCATAACTTTAAAAAAATTATTCATGGTTCCAAATACCATAGATGATAGAACAATTATTTATTGTTTCACATTTAAATTTATTTATGTTTAAAAAAAAATCTTCAGGTTTACGCCTCATAATTTGGATTGTAACTTTTTAGATGTTTAAACATATATCAAGTATCATAAAAATTAAGTCTAATTTATAGATCATAATACTAAAATAGTTTAGAAGTATAAATATATTTAAAAGTGAAACAATGAATAAATAATTATCTAACTCCCAGGTATTTATAATGTCATACTAACTTTCTAACAAGATAACTTTTAAATGAGAAATTTGAATAAAGACAGTTTTCTAGTATATACTCTCAATATATTTTGTACAAATTATATTTATCTGCAGCTGCTAGAAGAGTACTGCAAGCAAATATGATTTAATATCTAGATAGATAATTTAACTCTGAAATAGTCTTATCTTTTATCTTTTACTTGTTTCAGTCATTTGACTGCAGCCATGCTGGGGCACTGTTTTGAAGGGTTTTAGTTGAATAAACTGACCCCAGGACTTATTTTTGGTAAGCATAGTACTTATTTTATTTGTCCCTTTTGCCAATCCACTAAGTTACAGGGACATAAACACACCAACACTGGTTGTCAAGTGGTGGTGGGGGCCAAACACAAAGACACACATATATATATATATATATATATATATATATATATATATATATATATATATATATATATGTATATATATATATATATAATATATATATATATATATGTATATATATATATATATATATATATATATATATATATATATATATATATATATATATGTATATATATATATATATTATATTAAATTAGAGATAAAACCACTATTAGGCAGCACACACACACACACATATATATATATATATATATATATATGGTAGGCGCGGGCATGGCTGTGTGGTTAGGGAGCTTGCTTCCTAGCTACATGGTTTCGGGTTCAGTCCCACTGCGTGGCACTTTGGGTAGGTGTCTTTCACTATAGCCCCGAGCTGACCGGAGCTTTGTGATTGAATTTGGTAGGTGGAAGTTACTGCCGTGTGTGTATATGTGCGTGTAGGTGCTTGTGCCTCTCCGAAAGAGAGAGAGGGATGGAGTTCTTTCAGTTTCTCTCTACCAAATCTACTCAGAAGGCTTTGGTTAGCCCAAGGCTACAGTAGAAGACACTTGCCTAAGGTCATGCAGCGGGACTGAACTCAGAACTATGTGGTTGGGAAGCAAGCTTCTTACCACACACAATTATTTTCTATCTTCCACTGTATTCAAAACTGCATATATACACACATACATAGTACCTGTCAAGTCCTAGACACATATGACCATCACTAACAAATTATGTTATACTAAATGTTAAAGACAATGACTGTCAGCAATGCCTTTGCTGAAATAATAGCTTGAAAAAACACCCCTAAGACTCTCATCTACAAATCCATGTAGTCTAGAAACAAACAAGAGCAAGACCTCTGGCTTCACAATGAAGTGGGTGTTTCTTCCAAATTTCCTCCTCCTAGAGAGATGTCTAGACATAGACTGTCAATCTCTCACACCTAGTTGTTGGACAGCTGTTGACTCTATTGAGTTCATCTGTCCTTTGACAGGTTTTGCTTCCCATTCTGCAAAGTGTTTAGAGGAAACCACTCTCCTTACCAACCAAGTTTGGTAGTTTGCTGGTTTAGTTACTGACAGCTTGACCTTGTGACATCTTGTACTGGGTTACATGCTGCCAGTAGCACATTAAGGCATGAAGTTAGCTGTATTTATTGTTCATTTAACACATCATCAATATCATTTAACGTCTGCTTTCCATGCTGGCAAAGGTTGGACGATTTGACTGAGGACTGGTAAGCCAGAAGGCTGCACCAGACTCTAATCTGATCTGGCATGGTTTCTACAGCTGGATTCCCTTCTTAATGCCAACAACTCTGAGAGTGTAGTGGGTGTTTTTTATGTGCCACTGGCACAAGGTGGTACTGGCTTCACCACGCTTGAATGGTGCTTTTTACATGCCCCCAGCATGGGAGCCAGTCAGGTTACTCTGGTAACGACCACGCTTGAATGGTACTTTTTATGTGCCAGTGACATGGGACCAGTCAGGTGGCACTGGCATCGATCTGTTCGTAGGGTGCATTTTACATGCCACCAACATAGGAACCAGTCCTGCCGGACTGGCATCAACCTTGCTTGAATGGTGCTTTTTACATGCCACCAGTACAAGTGCCAACCAGGCAGTACAGGCATCAGTCACGACAATGATTTCACTTGACTCAACAGGTTTTCTCAAGCATAGCTTATTGCTCAATGATTGAAGTGTACTCTTACATGGGCCGGTTATGTGACACTGGCATAGGCCATGGCTATGGTCTCACTTGGCTTGCTGGGTCTTCTCAGGCACAGCATATCTCCAAAGGTCTCAATCGCTTGTCATTGCCTCTGTGAGGCCCAACATTCGAAGGTTATGCTTCACCACCTCATCCCATGTCTTCGTGGGTCTACCTCTTCCACAGGTTCCCTCCACAGTTAGGGTGTGACACTTCTTTACACAACTGTTTTCGTCTATACACAACACATGACCATACCGGTGCAGTCGTCTCTCTTGCACCCCACATCTGATCTTATGTCTAACTTTGCTCTCAGTTGCCAATCCAATATATAAATATATTGCAATTATATAATTACATAAATATGGTTATTATTATAATGTTGCATAAAACTTATTGAAACAACTGTAGTAATTGAATATTGCTGATATAGTCTTCTATTACCCTTTTTAATACACACACGCATTCACACCTACATGGAATAGAATATGTTAAGAAATAAACAAAGCGAAATAATACAGAAGAGTCAACACTAAAATAATGTAGAAGACAGAATTTGACAAAATGAATAGTATTTCATATGCACCTGCAACAAGATGACACTGTACATGTAAATTAGGTGAATTAACATTGAGTTATGCAGCTGTACTTTTATCAATCTGGATATGTGTGATTGTATATATATCATGTATGCATACTTATGTATGTATGTATGTATGTATGTATGTATGTATGTATGTATGTATGTATGTATGTACTTATGTATGTATGTATGTATGTATGTATGTATGTATGTATGCATGCATGCATGCATGTATGTATGTATGTATTCACATGCATATAGTTGCATATCTAGACATGCTCATATATATTTAAATAATAAACTTCTGGAAATTTTAGGACAGGATCTGTAGTCTTTGAATTAGATTTCTCCTATGGTTTCGAGAAGTCTAGCTTCTCAAGATTGGTATTTAGGCAGTGTGTTACATATCCCAGGGCCCCAATAATTATAGGTATAAACCTGAACTTGTAATCTGGATAGAGTAACCGCAGATTTCTCATATGTATGTATATGTATATGTGTGTGTGTATATATATATATATATATATATATATATATAATATATATATATATATATATATATATATATATATATATATGCATATATATATACATATACATATATGCACATATATATATATATATATATATATATAATATATATATATATATATATATATATATATATATATACATATATATATATACATACATACATACATACACACACACATATATATATATATATACATATATATATACATATATATATATATATATATATATAGATAGATAGATAGATAGATATATATATATATAATATATATATATACATACACACACAAACGCAAACACCCCCCCCCACACACACACACACACATATATATGTATATACTACATATGTGGAAAATCGGTGTGCGATTGTTTAGTACTATTGAATTTAATAATAATAATGATAAGTACTTTTTTCACAAATAATTTGATAAACGATAAGTAATAAATTTTTAGTTTTGGAATTTTTTATTTTTTATTTTTTATTTCATAAATATTTTCAGAATGATATGTAAAATATTTTTTTAAGTAATAATAGAGTAACTTATTTATTTATTTATATGATTATTGATTGAAAAAATATGGATTTCTAATTGCTATATTTGTTAATTATAATTTAGATATGTACTTTTAGTTAATTTTATAATTTTATAGTTTTATAATTTATTATTTTATAATTATTATATGTGAACTAAAATCTAGATATATTTAGTGTAATTGTTTTGTAAAATAGTTTGTGAATTAAAATATTAGAGTATAGATAGTGTAAAGATATTCTATAGTTTGTTAATGTTTATTCTTAAAGCTAAATTATATCGTGAACCCAAACATGAAAGCACAAAGAGAAAACACAACACGAGGACGTGGAACAAATATAGTGTTATTGGATGCTCAGGAAAGGAAAGAAAGAAGGAAGATTTAATGTTTCGAGTGGAGCTCTTCATCTGATACATAGAAAAGGGAAAGATCCAAGGAAGGGAAGATGAGGAAAATATATATATGTATATATATGTATACATATATACTTACTTATATATATATATATATAAATTTTGTATGACTCTTTTATTCTTTCATTCTTTCTTTTTCCTATCAGCCCCTTCACACTTACTTCACTCTTTCCACTCTTCTTTCTTTCATTCCCCCACTCTCACATTTCCTGGCTTTCTATTCATTCTCTCCTTCCCTTGGCTTTCACTTCAGTCTGTCCCTTTTCTTATTTTCTCATCCCTCACTAATTCTTTTATCTTTCTGCTTCTACCTCTCTCCACGTGACCAGTTTTCGGCCAAGTCTGACCTTTCTTTCTTGGTTCGATTACCATCTGTGCAGCATCTATATTCCTCCCCATGCCTGTCATCTCTTATGTCCCTGCTGTAAGACTTCACTTCTACACACACCAGCTTAATTTAATTTGTCTTTAGTCAAAAGAGACCTGTTGTTATGTCCTGTTATTTGCATTTGTAATTGTGTACCATTTCTCCAATTTTTTTCTATCCTTGTTTCCATATACATTTGCTGCTTTCATCCATTGTTAGTACAGAGTGTGACATAATTTATTATCCTCATCATCTTAAAGATATTTGGTATTTGATGTGTGAGGAGAAAAAAGTAAGATGACATGACATATTTGGAAAGTAGTGAACTGCATTGGCCAAATGATTTTAGCATCAAGCAAAGCAGCTTGTGATGTTTAATTATAGTCATTCACATTCTGAATTAAATACCTGCTAAGGTGTGCTTTGTCTTTTAATTTACCAGGATTGATAAAATAAAATACCAGTGAAGTAATGGGTCCATTTGTGATCTGCTACCAACATTAGACAGCAGTATTTGCAAACGTAAACTTGTACTTGACATATGAAACTGAGAAAGTAGGACCGAGTTTAGAACTCAATAAGGATTAGTTACTGCATCCAGGTATTGACTTATATTCTCTAAGGAACAGAATTCTTATAGGAAAAACACAGGTGAAATACGAGTATGTAATTTTATATAAAATATACCCAAATGATTAAAACAAAGCAGTTTTGATGATTTTAGTGGTATGACAATAAGTAAAAAGAAATCAATTCAAATAAAGAATATACTCTACAACAAGCATTAGACAGACTCATTCCCTTTTACTGAGAAATTATGGCTTGGCTCTCCATCTGTTATGATGACAAGTGTTTTAAGTTGATCCAATAAATGGAACAGCCTGCTCATGAAATTAAAATGCAATTGGCTGAGCAAGGAGATTGAACTTGACACAGAATGAGATAATGCTGGCCCTTTGAAATACAGGCACCACTCATTTTTGACAGATGAATGGACTGGAGCAATGAGAAAAATAAAATGTCTTGCTCAAGGATGCAACATACCCTTGGGAATCAAACTCATGACCTTACGATTATGAGCTGAATACCCTAACAACTGAACCATCATATACCATATTTGCTCGCAAGGTTTGGTCAACCAAAGCCTTATGAGTGAATTTGGTACTGTATGTATATGCAAGAGTGATAGACCGGCATCCTGTCCAGGTGGAGAATCTATGTGCCAATGAAACTGGGAAACTGGCCCTTATGAGCCAGGCATGGCTCAAGAAGAAACAAACAACAACAGCAACAACAATGTATATACAAGGGGGTGTTGAAAAGTTTCTGGCTTTGGGTAAAAAAAAATACAGGAGGAGCAGTTAATAATTATTTTGTTCAACATATTCCCCTCAAATTAACACACTTATTGCAGAGGTCCTACAGTTTTTCTAAGCCCTGTAAAAGAACTCAGAAGGTTGGGCCTCCAACCAGGTCTTTTGTGATACCCTTATAGCCAGAAACTTGTCAGTACCCCCTTACACACACACACACACACACACACACACACAAACTCACCACACACACACACACCACACACATATTTATACATTATATATTTGTATGTATGTATATCCATCTACTTAACACTTTCTCTCTCTCTCTCTCTCTCTCTCTCTCTCTTTGTATATACACATACATATATACATAAATACACACATACAAGCATATATATTTACAAACACATATACCATGCATATTCATACACAGATATTCATACATATATATTCAGATCCATACAACCACAGGCACAACAAAAGGATAATCAACTTCATTAATAGTGTTATATATGTATGTGTGTGTTGATATTTTAACTGTAATTTAATGCATCACATCAGCACACAAAGAACAAAATCTTAGCACTATATACTTAAAAGTACAAAGGCAAATGTGTAAAGAAATATGAAATATTCATAATTTAATAATAACTGAAAAGAGATCAGTTTATATCGTCTAGCACAGCATTTAATCATAAAGAATTGATGCCTATAATGCAATACCTATAAATAATTGGCACAGAATTTTATTGACACATCTTCCTTTGAATTCATTTAACGAATGAATAGAATGTCTAACTGCCATTTCAACACAAACTGGAAACAGACATATGAGTTGTTACAAAATCCAACAGAAAACCCATTATATATATATGTGACTTGGGTGGGTGGTGGTAAAATTTCAAGGTATTTCAAATAAATATGCAATGTGCTAACCATATTGTTGAAACAGATGATTCTATGTGCTTTAAAAATTTGAAACCACACACACACACAGAAGTTGCTATCAGTTGTGTGTGTGCATGTGTTTTATTTTGAATGAGAAACTCATGCATACATGTAGAAATTCCTGGTGAAGCATATTATTCACTGTGTAATTAACTAAGAAAACTGAGTGAAGATGAATGGCTTATGAGAGTTGTGTAAGTTGTTTGTAAGAGTGCTAGGAAAAAGCTGAGAGAGAGAGAGAAAAGCGTTCACTGAAGAATTTAATGCCCAAGCAGGTGTCCATTATTTCAAGAAGCTCATTGGCTACATGTAACTAATGACACTTTAGTTCACAAACTGTGATATAATATAATATAAATCAAATCAGTTGAACATTTTCATAGAATTCCAAATTATGAAATGTAGAATATTGATTTCTTTTGATTAGGCACAAAGTCTACTCTTGTAGGCGTTCAAACTATAGTTGATTGAAATGACTACACACACACACACACACACACACACAAATTCACACTTAGACACACACACACAAATTCACACTCACACACACACACACAACACACACACACACACACACACCACACACACACAAATTCACACTTAGACACACACACACAAATTCACACTCACACACACACACACACACACACACACACACACACACACACACACACACACACAAACACACACACACACACACACACACACACAAAGAATGTATTAATGTAACTTATTTTAGTTGATCTTAGCATGTAGTAGGGTATGAAAGGCAAAGTTATTCCTAAATTCAGAACTAAATGAATCTAAATACTGCTATATTTATTAATGCGACACTTTGTCACTTGGTTCCTTTCATTTGTCTCTGTAAACAATTGGCTGGAAATCTGGCATAGTCAGAGGAATGAAAACAAATATTTTATAACATTATACTAGTTTAAAATTTTGGCACATGGGCAACAATTTCTGAGGAGGGGGTCTGGTCAATTATATCAGCCCAGTACTTAGCTGGTACTTATTTTATCAACCTCAAAAGGATGAAAAGCAAAGCTGACCTTGGCAGAATTTGAACTCAAAATGTAGTGACAAACAAAAGGTTAATGATTCTGCTAGTGTGCCACCTTTATATTGTAACATAATATTAACCCTTTTGATACCAACCTGGTTGAAACCAGCTATAGCTCTGTAGTACAAATGTCTTGTTTTCATAAATTTTGAATTAAAATCTTCCACCAAACCTTAGTCACAATTACTGTTCCTAACACTAGCTGAATGATAACTAAGTTATTTTACAAAATTCTTTGTCATGTCTAAAATAATTGAGAGAAACATAGAGTATCTCGAAATAAATACAGTAACAAAAGGGTTAAAGACCAAAGTGAGATGTTGATTGGTTGTTGTTGCTATTATTGTTTAGGGCTAGGCCAATCTTGATAAAAACAAAAAGCTCCAGCCATTACCATCCCATTTTTTTTCAATTTCTTTCATTCTCCTTTTGTTTTTTGTTTTTTTACTGATGGTTGGGGCCTGATTTGAGGTGAGATATCTGGCTGTTATTTTGAGCAGAGTGAATAACTAACTGCATAGAGGTTCCCAACTGACAACTGATTAAATAGAGCAGTTGCTCTCATAAAAGCAACATGGACTAAAAATTCCTTAAAAAAATACAAAATTGAAATATTTTCACCAATTTCAATGTCATGATTAGCAAAATACAAAACTGGTTGACTATCATAATATTCTATCCTTAAAATACATTAAAATTATATAAATTATGTGTATTTTCCTTCTTTTATTAAATATTTTTTCACTATATTTATGTGTGTTTGTGTATAAAGAACACACTGAATAATATAATCCTCCTGAATATATCGATTTCAAATTTTGGCACATGGTCAGTAAGCTTGTGGAGTGGGGTATATCAATTACATTGATCCCGTTCTTCAACTGGTACTTATTTTATTGCCCCCCCCCCCCACCACCACCACGAAAAGGATGAAAGGCAAAGTGAATTTGCTTGACTAAAGGCGGTGCTCCAGCATGGCCATAGCCAAATGACTGAAACAAGTAAACGAATAAAAGAATAAAAGTATATATATATATATATGAAGGAAGTGTTGCCAAAATGTGATTTGATTTGCTCTACACTTCTCATTCAATGTCAAAACTTGCGTGAGAAGGATATTCCTCAGGGCAAACACGTCACACAGACACATAAATACAGACCTTTATTCAACAGGCACAAACTAAGGGTCTCTTTTAGTTGTGTAGCCAACATGAAAAATATATTAGCTAATGCCCATAAAACACTGGAAGTGGCAGGTTGCTCTTGCAGAGTATACAATGACAGTCTAGTGGATAGCCTGTGTGGGACCAAGAGAATCATCTATGAAACTGTGGTGACACCCAGGCCTAGTGATGTTGTGGGGTATGGTAATAGCAGCATGATGACCCCAGTACCAGCACTACAGCCAGAGAAGATGACCATGCTGACACCAACAGAACCAGTGAAGCTACTGGCCCCACATCCAACATTACCATCAATGGTACTCACATTGCCAATGGCACTCACATCACCACTGATAGCAATAGCGCCAACCCTGCAAACCAGGGACTACCACCACAATGACAGCAGCCACAACCGCATCACTGGACCCATGAGTTATGGTGGTAATAGCACTGATGGCAGCCCCAACAACACCGGTGGAAACAACAACATCCCCAGGCCCAGAGCCAACCAAAGATGTACCAGTAATGTGAACACAGCCAATACCCAAGTAGAAATACATCGGATCAGCTGGTACGGCATTCAAGTGACGCTTGTACAGCCTCCTTCAGGGTCCCAGAAAGATGATTTGTCAAATCCCCGGTCAGCCATGTGTGGTGCCTCAAAGATGAAGGGACTCCATACAATATCAAGTGTAAGATCTTAGAAAGGTTGGGCTCCCTACATCAACGGGGGCGTATGCTGCAAGCTCTGCATAGTTGAGTGAACTAAGATACTTAAAGACACCCTGAGACCTGGATCACTGAATACTTGCCAAGAAATCTTTACACCATGCATCCGTTTCAAGCACTACCTGCTGCAAACATGGGATTCCTCTTTGCTGACTAAGCTTGAAAGAGTCCTTACGATCCATTAGCAGACCAAGGGATAAGATCCCTTACTCCCCTCTCCAAATAGCTAGTCTAAGGGAGATAACCCGTTCTCACTAACGCTGGACTTATTTGACCAATGACCATAACAACTTTCCACCTCTGAGAAGTGAAATGTTAAATTTGTCTTTGGACTAGAGCCTAATGAGTTGTCCACAAAGCTACGGCCGTCGTGGATGCAGAACCATTGGTCACTTTATGACCAAATATTAACTTTATTACTTTAATATATATTCTTTTATTCTTTTATTTGTTTCAGTCATTTGACTGCGGCCATGCTGGAGCACCACCTTTAGTCAAGCAAATCGACCCCAGGACTTATTCTTTATAAACCTGGTACTTATTCTATCGGGCTCTCTTGCCGAACTGATAAAGTGCCGGGGACGTAAACACACCAGTATCAGTTGTCAAGCGATGTTGGGGGGTACAACCACAGACACACAAACATATACATACACACACACACACATACACACACACACACACACACACACACACCACACACACACACACATATGCATATATGCATATACGGCGGGTTTCTTTCAGTTTCCATCTACCAAA
Source organism: Octopus sinensis (assembly GCF_006345805.1). Classification (NCBI taxonomy): domain Eukaryota; kingdom Metazoa; phylum Mollusca; class Cephalopoda; order Octopoda; family Octopodidae; genus Octopus; species Octopus sinensis. Next base: position 85,749,790 of record NC_042997.1, on the reverse strand, counting down.
TCCACTCACAAGGCCCAAGGCTGTAGTAGAAGACACTTGCCCAGGTGCCACGCAGTGGGACTGAACCTGGAACCATGTGGTTGGTAAGCAAGCTACTTACCACACAGCCAGTCATCACTAAAATGACAGAAGGTGCTAGTGAGCACCAGCATTGCTAGAAATAAGAGTTAAAACACTTTTCTAATAACTAACAAGGGAAACAAGCTCCCACCTACAGCAAGTAAGATGGAGCCATATAAGCACTGATTCCCGATTTGATTAATCTTCATCTGTGATTCATTACTCTGTCACCAAGGGTTATACAAATTTATACAGTGTACCCAAAAGTGCCACTTCAATAAAAGCATCATCCTGAGGAAGACTACCTCTCCCATTATGTTTACACTACTGTGTTGTCCCTCCCTGATAAACAGATGTAGATGCTCATGTTTGAAATGCTTTTGGTCATAGGTCTGCTTGAACGGGGATGACCTGGGGTTAAACAACAAAAAGTGGAGTTTTCACAGTTTGACACTCAGCTGTTTCAATCTCTTTGTCAATCACCACATACACACACACACTCACACGCATACACACAATTTGTTTGTCTCAGACACATATCCACTCTCTCTCTCTCTCTCTCTTTCTCACTCCCATTCTCTCTCTGTCTTACACACACATACATGTACTCTCTTTCTCTTACACACACACACACACACACACATACAGGCACATTTACCAACACATGCAGACACACACTCTCTCTCACCCCTCTCTCTCACTCTCTCTCTCTGTCTCTCTCTCTCACACACACAGACACACATGTAATCTCTTTCTCTTACACACACATACAGGCACACTCACTGACACATGCATACACACACACTCTCTCTTTCACTTGCTCTCACTTTCTCACAGACATGCACTCACTAACACACAGAATCTCTTTCTCTTTCAATGTCTCTCTCTCTCTCTTTCACAGATACACATACTAACACACACTCTCTCTCTCCACTCACTTTTCTCCTTTCTCTCTCATTCACTCTCACACACACACTCTCTCTCAAACTCTTTCTCAATCTCTCCCCCTCTCTCCACTCTCTTTCTCTCTCACACATGCACACACACACACACACATACACACACACTCTCTCTCAATCTCTTCCCCTCTCTCCACTCTCTTTCCGTCCTCTCTCTCACATGCACTCACTCACTCACTCACTCTCTCTCTCACACACACACACACACTTTAAAAATTACAATCATGTCATTAGCAAGGATTACAATGTTTTGTTTTGTTTTGATCTGCATTAGCTAAACTAAATTTGAACATTTTAATGCCACTAAGAACATCGTTTATTATTAATTTCATTGCCAAACTATTGAATTATTGATTAACTAACAAAATGAAAGAATCAAACGAAAGAGAGAGAGAGGAAGAGAAAGGGTGAAGAAGACAGAAGATTAAGAGAAAGAGAGAGAGAGAGATGCTCTCATGAGAGGTATTTAAAAGAGAGCGTATGTCCCTCTATTTTGAATATGCAACATTGCTGCTATGATATTTGTGAACTATAATTAGTGGGTTCCTAAGATGAGTTGAGAGGTCTGTATTTTGTTGGGGAAGGACATAGCCAATGGAATCTAACTTGGAGCCTCTATGCTAGTGGTTCTCAACTGAGGTCCATATGGCCCTCGGTGGGGGTCTGTATAAGATTTTGCTGCTAAAATTTGTATGCAATGAATCGCTTATACTTCTGCAATACACGAAATATTTTAATAATTTCTTAGATACAGTTCCTAATCATCATCATCATCATCATCATTTAATGTCTATTGTCCATGCTGGCATGGATTGGGCAACCTGACTTGGGCTGGTAAGCTGAGGAGCTGCACCAGACTCCCGTCTGTTTTAAAATAGCTACTACAGTTGGATGCCCTTCCTAACACCAACCACTCTGAGAGTGTAATGGGTGCTTTTCCATGCCACCAGCACAGGTGCCAGTTGTGTGACACCAGTATCTGCCACTACTATGGTTTCACTTGGCTTGATCAGTCTTCTTCTCAAGCACAGCATATTGCCAAAGGTCTCTTGGTTATTTGACGTGCTAGAAATAGCAGTCAAATCTCTTTGAAGATAAAAAAAAACCCATCCTACTTCTTAGCAGAAAGATAATGAATTTTGAAGCAAAATGACAGGCTGGTTATATCTGGAACATCTTTGATTATAGGATTGTTCAATAAAAACTGATATGAAGCTAAACAATGATAGCTGTAGATAAAAAGAGAGACACACTTTGAAACATTATGGAATTGGTAAAAAAAATATTTGTGGTTTGAAAAGCTGCAGGTATGGAGAGAGGGATAAATTAAATAAAAGTAATAACAAAAGATTGGAAGCTCAGATTAGATTTAGAATTAAGTTATTAAAAATAGCTACAGAAAAAGAAATGTATTGTTTTGTAATTATCTTATGAAGGAAAGAGAGATCAAAATGAAATTGTCCAGCAAAACTTTTCCTTTTAAAGAATGCAAAACAGCTAATGAAAATTTAGATTACTAAAGATTAGTTTTATCTCAAATCATTTATTAATCTGGATATTCCAACCAATAGGCTCTAATCTTAGAATATTTAAGAAAATAAAAGATTGCTTGTAGATATAGCAAAAAAAAAAATTGGTTACATATAATTTTTGCTGTTATTTCCTAAATACCAACAAAAATGTGTATCTTGGCAGATCTTGCTGGTAAGTTAATACAATAATAATTATGCAACACATTGTTTGTGAACACTGATTAAAAAGAAAACAACTGAATCCAAATACAGAAAATTTGCAACATTAATTAAGACAAACTGTACTTAAATATGCTTGTGAAAATGTACAACAATAAGTCAATTAGACAATTTATGTAATAGAAGTTATGGAAATTGTACCTAGACATTTTCATGTTTTCATGTCAATAGAACAATTTGTGCCAGAGAGTTAAATGCATGCAAACAGATAAAAGGCCACCAGTAAAGAGAAAAATCAGTTAAACATACGTCTATATAAATTGGTTGAAGTTAGTCTAGTGAGCCAAGACTAAGGCTAACATCTAGTTAAGAAAGAGTACCAAATAATATAGTTTACTATGGTTACTAGAGATAGAAAAGAAGGACTGAACAAACTGGTGTCAAGCAAATGATTCAACTGAGAGTCAGTGAGTCTGAAAGAAATTTTAATTGGGAATTGTATCAGACTGCCAAAAGAGAAGCTAAGAGACAGGTTTATTTAGCCAGAGGGGAAGCAGATAAGAAAAAAAAAAAATTGCCAATGTTCTGCGCCGTGAGGACCAAAGACTGGAGGTGTTTCGCGTTGCAAGACAGTGTGTGAGAGAGAATCGTGATGTGGTAGGAGAGAAGTGTGTTCGCATGGAAGATGGTTCACTTGCGCTAAATGAGGATGCAAAGAGAGAGGTTTGGAGATGCCACTATGAAAGTTTGCTGAATAAAGAAAATGAATGGGATAAAGAGAGTCTGCCGAATGTTGACCCAACAGAGGGACCAGCTATCCGAGTTGATAGTTCCGTGGTAGCTAAGGCAATTAGAAGCATGAAGACAGGAAAAGCCCCAGGCCCATCAGGAATCACTGCAGAGATGCTCAAAATGTCTGGTAGTGTCGGCTATAGCCTAGTCACCCATATAGTTAATCAGGTGATACACAAAGGAGTCATACCCAATGACTGGTGTAGCAGAATAATAGTCAACTGCTACAAAGGTAAAGGTGACGCCCTAGATACAAATAACTACAGAGGTATCAAGCTGTTGGATCAGGTGATGAAGGTTACGGAGAGGGTCATAGCCCAACTAATTAGAGAGAGAGTTAGTTTAGATGAGATGCAGTTTGGGTTTGTGCCAGGGAAAAGTACTACTGATGCTATATTCCTGGTAAGGCAGCTGCAGGAGAAATACCTAGCCAAAGATAAGCCCCTGTACCTGGCTTTTGTTGACATGGAGAAAGCCTTCGACAGGGTCCCCCGATCCCTTATCTGGTGGGCAATGAGGAAACTAGGGATAGATGAATGGTTAGTGAGAGCTGTGCGGGCCATGTATAGGGACGCTGCTAGTAGGGAGGGTTGGAAACGAGTACAGTGAAGAATTCCGGGTAGAGGTAGGGGTCCACCAAGGCTCAGTACTCAGCCCCCTCCTATTTATCATAGTCCTCCAGGCAATAACGGAGGAATTCAAGACAGGATGCCCTTGGGAGCTCCTCTATGCTGATGACCTTGCTCTAATTGCTGAGTCGCTATCAGAACTGGAGGAGAAGTTTCAGGTGTGGAAACAAGGATTAGAATCGAAGGGCCTCAGAGTCAATCTAGCTAAAACCAAAGTCGTAATCAGTAGGAAGGTAGACAAATCACAAACGCCTTCAGGTAGATGGCCCTGCTCGATCTGTAGAAAAGGTGTAGGTAGAAACTCTATAAGATGCACCAAGTGTAAGCTATGGACACATAAGAGGTGCAGCAATGTCAAAGGAAGGCTAACTAGGAAGATGGTTTTTGTATGTGGCAGATGCTCAGGAACAATAAACACTGAAAATGCTCTGAGACCAACTTCCGTCACTTTCCAGGGAGAAAAACTAGAAATAGTTGATAGTTTCTGTTACCTAGGTGACCAAGTCAGCAGCGGGGGCGGTGTGCTGAAAGTGTAACTGCTAGAGTAAGAATAGCTTGGGCAAAGTTCAGAGAGCTCTTACCTCTGCTGGTGACAAAAGGCCTCTCGCACAGAGTGAAAGGCAGACTGTATGATGCGTGTGTACGAACAGCCATGCTACATGGCAGTGAAACATGGGCCATGACTGCTGAGGATATGCGTAAGCTCGCAAGAAATGAAGCCAGTATGCTCCGATGGATGTGTAATGTCAGTGTTCATAATCGACAGAGTGTAAGTACCTTGAGAGAAAAGCTGGACCTAAGAAGCATCAGTTGTGGTGTGCAAGAGAGACGATTGCGCTGGTATGGTCATGTGGCGAGAATGGATGAAGATAGTTGTGTGAAAAAGTGCCACTCCCTAGCGGTTGAGGGAACCTGTGGAAGAGGCAGACCCAGGAAAACCTGGGACGAGGTGGTGAAGCACGACCTTCGAACTTTAGGTCTCACTGAGGAAATGACTAGAGACCGAGTCCTCTGGAAGTGTGCTGTGCGCGAGAAGACCCGGCAGGACAAGTGAGTCCATAACCCGTGGCCTTCTACTTGGGATGGAGCCAGCCTATGTATGCATACCTTCCCTTCTTGGGACACAAAACTCTACTTGTGAAGACCTGTTGAGGCAAGTGAGGATCAGAATCGAAATCGATCAATGGAAATTGGAGATGTGTTACCAGTGCCGGTGGCATGTCGATACTCTACTTGTGAAGACCCGTTGAGGCTAGTGAGGATCAGAAATGGAAATCGATCAATGGAAATTGCAGATGCGTTACCAGTGCCGGTGGCATGTCGAAACTCTACTTGTGAAGACCCGTTGAGGCAAGTGAGGATCAGAATGGAAATCGATCAATGGAAATTGCAGATGTGTTACCAGTGCCGGTGGCATGTAAGAGAACCTTCCGTTTCGCGACCGTTGCCAGCACCGCCCCGTTTCGTGTCTGTTGCCAGCCTCGCCTGGCCCTTGTGCCGGTGGCACATAAAAAGCACCATCCGTTCGTGGCCGTTTGCCAGCTCTGTCTGGCACCTGTGCGGGTGGCACGTAAAAAGCACCCACTACACTCACGGAGTGGTTGGCGTTAGGAAGGGCATCCAGCCGTAGAAACACTGCCAGATTTGACTGGGCCTGATGAAGCCTTCTGGCTTCACAGACCCTAGTAGAACCGTCCAACCCATGCTAGCATGGAAAACGGACGCTAAATGACGATGATGATGATGATGAAGTCAAAACTATATTGCACAGACAACTAGTTTTTGAGCCATTAAAATTTCTGATCAGGTAAATATCTAATAGGTGAAAATAATGCAAGTGATTACTGGCTAAAATAACACAGATGATGATTGGCTGAAATAACACAGGTAATGATTGACTTAAATAACACAAGTGACTCTAAAATGATGCAATTTTTTGTTGAATTAGCTACAAAAATGGCTCTCAGACTACATGTATGTAAGCTAAAATTTGTCATTTTAGCATATGATAAAAGTGAAGCTAAAACGCTGTGTGCATGAGATCACTACAGACATACGAACCACCAGGCTCCTTGTTTGTTGTCTTTCAATGTAATCTCATTAACATGGCTCTAATAAGGAACCATTTTTTAACTATGATGTCTTGCAAACAACTTGCACATGCAAGTGCTACCAGTTAAAAGCTCCGTATAACTATGGACAGCTTTGATTCTTATTTTATTCCAGAGGATCCTCAAAGCAATTCAATGCTTAAAAATTTCAATTATATTTCTATTATTAAATATTATTAGGAATTGTATTTTTATCAAAAATTATTAAAATATTTAGCGTATTATAAAAATATAAGCAATTTATTGCTAATAAATTTTAACAAAAAATCTTACATGGACCTCCAAGGGCCATATGCACCCTGGTAGACAACTACCGTTTTACATGATCAAGTAACTTGCCAGAAATACCGGCCAAATCTCCCTCAAACCACAGACCTAAACTACCATCATATAAAAGGGCATTAAATAATATCCTTGTTAAATATTATTTCATAATAATAGACTATGGTTATGGGTGAAATGGCATTTAATCAGGAGCCTGTCTACTTTATTGGAGCTAACCAGGGGTTAAATAACAACATAGTGTTTTGCACATTCACAACTCTATTTAGAAAACATTGTGTTTTAAAAAACCTCTCAGCTGGCATAGCAGTGTGGTTAAAAAGCTTGTTTTGTAACCATATAGTTTTGGGTTCAGTCCCATTGTGTGACACCTTGAGCAAGTGTCTTTAACTATAGCCTCAAGTTGGCCAGTGCCTTGCGTGTGAATTTGATTGATAGAAACTATTGTTTATCTATCTATCTATTTATCTATCTATCTATCTATCTATCTATCTATCTATCTATCTATCTATCTATCTATCTATCTATCTATCTATCTATCTCTGTTGTATCTATGTATACATCAGCCTCCTGGTATTTGACAACTAGTCAGTTTGCATCCCTATAACTTAGCATTTCAGCAAAAGAGACTGATAGAATAAGTACCACATTTGAAAAATTCAAGTGCTAGGGTTGATTTGTTAAACTAAAATACTCACGGCAGTGCCCTAGCATGACTGCAATCCAATGACTGAAGCAAATAAAAGATAACAGATAAGTATCTTGTAAATCTTTCTTCTGATGAAGGACTACAGCCCAAAATGTCAAGACTTGTTTTTTTTAAGCATCAACTTGATAACACACTTGTTAAAACTTGTTCCTTCTGTGTTGTCTTCTTTTTATGCTCATTGCCTTCTTAACAATCACAATCACAGTGGTTAAAAAAAATTAAAAAATATGCAAACCAAAGTTAGGGAGGTGGACAGAAGAGGTGATAGATAATATTATTGAGAACTAATAGTTGATTTAAAAAGGTCTTAAAGCCACTTTTATGTGAAGTTATGATAAAAGCATATTTTTTTCTTCCTTTTTATGACTGAAACTTCATTACTGACTGGAATGGATTGAGGGCAAAACATTGGTTTCTGTATTGTCCAGTAATACTAACTTAGACTGTATGTTGATTTACATGCATGCACACACACACACACACCACACACACACACATCTATCCCCCCCCCCCACATACACATGTACATTTGTGCACACACGTTCATGCACACACACAATATACACACATGTGAATACACAGATATAGTGATAGAGATATACATGGCTACAGGCAAGTTATACATATAGATAACCAGATGTGTATCTCTCTCTCATTGTATTTGTCTGTCTGTCTCTCTCTCGCTCCTCTCACTCTATCTTTCTAACTCTCTGTCTAATCATCTCTGTCTGCCTGTCTCTCTTTCTCTCTCTTCTCCTGTATACACACACACAGCCATATAGCTTCAGGTGCTGATGTAAATATAGATAGCTACAGACACATGGGGATGCCTGCCTGCCTGCACAGACACACACATGCATACACGTACAAAACACCTGTACAAACACCTGCATAAACATTCACGTAAATATTTGTCAGATATATAAATGCACATCCTCCGACATATAATAAAATGATGGAGATTCATGCAAATTCATAACCATAGGCACAGGGCAAATCATATCCTGTGTAGACATAAACACACACATACACATACTCACATGCTCCACACACACACACGCACATGCAGACATACAGATATGAACATGTAAATGGACTTATTCAAATATATTTACGCAAGAGTGGAAGCAAATAGATGTGTTTGTGTACTAGAGGTAAGACAGACATATTGCAGGCAAGGAACATATGCACATTATCTTCTGGGTGGTGACAGCACAGGAATTGGTGGATGAGAATGTTGTTGGTAGAGATAGGTAAAGTCATTGAGGTGTTCAGAAAATGCAACAGAATAATTCAGTTTAGACTAATTACACTGTGTAACAAAATTTTTATTTATTTATTTATTGTATTTGGTCAATAAGTGTTATTTTCTATTTGCTTCTATTTTGAAAACAAAGGAAATGACTACTATTCGCTTCAAAATTTGTTTTTGTGACCTGGACATCAATGTTTTGAAACTGATCTATTTTCCGTTACATTTTGGACAGATTCAATGCTGAGTTGCTGAAGCAGAAATATCCCTATAGAAAATATTCTGCTCAATACCTCAGATTTACTTATCAGTTGCTTGACTTTAACCACTTGAGCATGTCCCTTTGTGGCTGACAATATGTGTATCTCTGATTATGAGCAGGAATAGTCGGGGAAAATCATAACCATGTGTGGTTATCTAAAAATATCCTATTGCAGAAATATATGTTAACACAGAATGCATTCCGTACTACCAACTGTTAATACGGTTCTATATTTGAGAGATGAGGAAATCTATACATTATTTACATTATTTACATTTGATGGATATTTGTTCTTATCTTGTTTGTTGGGGAATTTTTGAACCTGGGTTCTCATTCCTAAAATGTGTTACCGATATTATTATTATTATTATTATTCAGGTCACTGCCTGGAAGCGAACTCGGAATCTTGGGGTTAGTAGCCCGCACTCTTAACCACTACACCTGTGGGCAATTATTGAGTGAATTTTAGGGTTTATAAATCTAATATGGAACTTTATTATTTAATCGGTATGGAGCTGACATTAGACTTCAATGGAGACATACAGAGAAACTCAATCAAAAACTAGCTTGTCTTTCAAACCATCTAACTTTCCTGTGTAGATGTAGAGACTCAAAGCTAATACCACCTGGCTTGAATGTAATGACACCAGTGGATTCATATAAAACTTGAAGAGTAACAGAAAGGCCAGGACATTCGTATACTGCAAGCCGACCTTCACTGGATGATACCTCAACTTCAATTCCCACCATCCATACAGTGTAAAGAGAGGGAATGCTCAGTGCCTAAAACATCAAGCAAAGAATATAAGTAGCGATCGTGATATACACCATGAAGAAATGATCAAAGCTAAGTAACAATCTATTAAGCAACAACTACCCCCAAAACATACTATCCACTCCAGTCATGAAGAGAAAAGAGGATGAAATCCATAAACTGAACATAGTCTGTCAACCCTATGTGAAAGGCCTCTTCAAAAAGATACAAAAGATATGTGGCCCCTATGACATCAGGACATTATTCAAGAGTAATACAACACTTTGCAAATATCTCCTTCAAATAAAACCACCAATAGTAGAGAATATGACTAAAGACTGCATGTACTCCATCCCATGCAGCTGTGGTAGGTTATACAAAGGCAAAACATGCCGCCCCTCAAAATAAAGGTGGAGGAACATTGCAAAGCTGTGACACGAAGAGATATTGATAAATCAGGTATAGCTGATTATGTATGGAAAAACGAAGACCACCTCCCCTTGTGGGATGAAGTTAAAATAATAGACAAAGAACACCACTGGAAAATACAAAAACTAAAAGAGGCAGCATATATGCTGGGACACAACAGCCTCCTAAGCAGACTGAGTGCAGATATCAGTAGCATATGGGAACCGATATTAAGGGAGGATAGGAAAATATTAGATTTATAAGCCCTAAAATTCACTCCACGGGCATATGACATAGTGGTTAAGAGCACGGGCTACTAACCCCAATAATAATAATAAAAATAATGATAACATCAGTAAAATACCTTAGGAATGAGAACTCAGGTTCGAAATTCCTCCAGGACACCTGATGAAGGCTGGAGAGTACATCAGCTGAAACATTGTGTTAACAACAAACAAGAAGAGGACAAATATCCATCAAATATAAATAATGTAAATAGTGTACCAACTATTAAACTATTACAGTAAACTAACATGGTCATACTAACACTGTCAACTCTTCTTGTAATCAGTTTGTCCACCTTTAGTCCCGTAGGGGTGTTCAGGATTCTCCCATAAGTGTCATAGCTGGGGACTTGAACAGACTTGTTGGCAAACACCATAATGGTTATTCGTGGGCACGTGGAGCAAATATATATTGCACTAGGAATGGAAAAGAAAAAAGGCTCTAGAAGTTCTGTGAAGCAAATAGCCTAACCATTTGCAACATTAATTTCAGGAAACCAATCATTAAATCTGGTTATCTACCATTCAGGTGACCACGCAAAACAGACAGTACTTACTAAGAGACAGGTTAGACAACTGATTGTGAAAACTAAGTCTTTCCTCATGAAGAATGAAAAATAACATTAAGGTATGAACTAGATGGATTAAGAAGCTCTAGACAATCTGTAGAAGGAAAATATGGTGTGTGAAAGATCTCTTTGTCATTAGTTCAAGCAATTACTAGAAGACATTTATTACTATATTGAGAAGATAAAGACATATAGCATAGAATACAATGGGGACTCTCTAAAAGGCAACTTACTGTGAGTCACAAACCAAATCTATGGAGGGAGTAAAGTTCCAGTAATGCGGAAGGTGTTATGGTATTGATATAATAATATAGATAGAACCATAAATGTTAACTGACAAAGGTGGAAAGAATAGCAGAAAGTGGGGAAGCAGGGAACAATATCAGATAGGAGAGAAGTTAGATGTTAAGTCTACTTGGCAAGGATGAGAATCTAAAAAGGAAAAGTTTGCACTTGTCATATAAAGCATGAGGTATTTCTGATTACAAATCAGAGCACTAGTATGTGAATCAGGATGTTGTTGGTGAAAAATATGAATAGATTGATAAAAGCACATTATAACTAACACCTAAAAGCAAGGAATATTGAAATGCAATTATGAAAAGTTGCCTCATAAGGAGAATGAATGGGTCACAGAGTGATTATCTCTAGCATATTGAAGAAGAATTCATTCAAATGAAACTTATCTAATTGGGGAAAATGTATATTTAAAATATATAAATTTTAAGATATTCCCAAGAAATATCTAAAAAATTTATATCTTTTAAAGGATTTTCAAAAATGTATATCTTTTAAAGGTAATCAAAGGAAGATATTTCTCCAGAACAATTTTTGATAAGAAAAAATTGTAGTCCCTGTTGCTTTTGGTACTTTTATGGTAGATATTTGCAAAAATAATGTGAAATAATCAAAGCATTCAGAATTTTGCTCAAGGAAAATGTTGAACTTGATAATTAAAACACTGTTCTTCAGAATGCCCATATAGCATTTATGTGCCACTTCTACATCGCATTTTTATTTAGGTGATCATTGTCTTATAAATTCTGTATATGGGATTTATTGTGTCAGCATATATTTGTTTCTTGCATAACTGGAAAAAACATCTCTGAAAACTATATATAATATATTGCTATACATGTCACCTCTTGTGCCTTAAGTGTTATTATCCATTATTCTTGCATCAAGAAATGAATGCACTCTAGAAAAGGTAACATAACAATTACTACTTCACAAAAAATAATTCCATTTTCTTGAAGATTTATCCTTGAGACTAGTTTATTGTTTTTGTAAACCCTAGGCATATTGGAAGCTAATTTATTTCTCTCTAAAATGAAAAGTACATTAACTACTTTTGGTTTGTAGAATTAAAACCATTCTACTGATTGTACATTGTTAATCAACTCTTCTACATAACAACTGTGTAGGTTAATCATCTTCATTCTTGCTCCATTGCATAATTGCTGTTGGGATATAGTTAATAAGGACATAGCTAATCCATTATGCTTTAAATTAAATTCATGAGGTGAAATTTCAAATGTAATCAGTGATTTTGAAATTTCAGAGAAATGGTTGGTTTGTCTTCAATTTCCATAGTTTATAATTCCATAGTTTATCAGTCAGTTATCTTGCAAATCATATAAATACTAGAGTATGTCTTTGATTTAATTCTATTGTTAAAATAGTATTTGCTTAAAGAATTACACATATGGACTGTAACAGAAAATGTTGTTTTAGTAGTAGTAGTAGTAGCAGTAACAGCAGCAGCAGTAGTAGTAATTGTTGTTGTTGCTAGATGTGATTACCTTGCTCCAAGTATTTTGGTGTTTTACCAAATTAATCTAATATGATGTTGGGTTTCCATGTAATTTAAACTTGTAAGAATAAGTTTTTGGATTGTTTTAAACAGAGAATATTTGAACTTTGGAAGCCTGCCCATACTGGGTGTGTTCGACAAATTTTATTTGGTCTTATTTTGTTCCCATACATATATATAATGAGGATGTGGAATGTCCACCGACACAACCATATTTAAGGTAAACATGTTTCCACAGATTTTAAACTGTAAAAGTTTTGTAGCAAAATACATGTAATATGGAAAAGGAAAATAGTAACATTTCTGCCAAAAGTGGTCCTAACTTAACCCAAAGCAACAAAACAAGTTCTCATGTGGACATATAAGCATCACCAAATGAAAGAATTTATGTATTTCTTAATGATAGAAATTTGAATGAAGAACCAGTCCTCATCTTTTGGGCAACAATGTGCATTAGCCAGACATTGGATGTGGAAAATTTCGTCAAAAGAAAGGCAACATAATGTGACAAAAACAGTAGTCATTTTCTGAAACTGTGACACAAGTATTTGAGGAAATGACAGTGACCTAAATGTGCATTGCCAAAAAAGAAAAAAAATCAGTTAATGGTATTCCTTGTTGATTTATTGATATGTAAAGTGAAATCCCCTACATTCTGTGAGGCTGAGGCTCATATAGTGAAGTCAGCATCACGCTAGTTATCTCTCAATGGGAGACAACTCTAATATGGTAGGTACAATGAACAGTTGTGTTTTTCCTTGCTTTCGAAGTTCCAACAAAATCAAAATTCCAGAGAAATTGAAAATCTCAGTAAACTTAATGGAATGATATTAATTGCTAATATTTTACAAAAGACAAACAGAGAGCTCCAATGTTGGCAGCCAAATGACAGATCAGTTATCTATCTAGACTGCTTCAAAAGTAAGTATCCAAATGATCAAGCACAACTTTTGTTTTGGACTATGAATCTTCAAGTGAGGTATAGAATCTGGCTCTTAATACACATACACACACATACACATGCATAAGCAAACACACACACACACATGGCACTCTGTCTCTCTCTTGAATGTATTTATATGTGTGTGTAAGGGACTATATATTTATGCACTACAGCTAATGGAATGTTTTGCAAAAAATATATATCTAAATTTTTTATCACATTTCACCTAATACTTAAACAAGTTGTTGGCGTTATTCAAAACAAACACACACACACACACACACACACCACACACACACACACACATATAGCCATACCCTAACACACTCACATATATTTATATTTACGCATATATTTATATTTAAACAGTGTATATTTAAACTTTGCAACTAATGGAATATATTGTAAAAATATAACATTAAATTTTTAATTACTATTTTCCTAAAGATTACACAGATGTTGGCTTTACTTAAATGAAAGCAACAACAGATACATACACACACACGAGTTGGTTGTAAATCATGAATTAGTATTGAGTAGACCATGACTCAAAATAATATAGTAAATTTTATGCATGTATGTATATTTGTATATATGTATATGTGTGTGTGTGTGTAGCTAAAACCAAAGTCGTAATAAGTAGGAAGGTAGACAAATCACAAACGCCTTCAGGTAGATGGCCCTGCTCGATCTGTAGAAAAGGTAGAACTCTATAAGATGCACCAAGTGTAAGCTATGGACACATAAGAGGTGCAGCAATGTCAAAGGAAGGCTAACTAGGAAGATGGTTTTTGTATGTGGCAGATGCTCAGGAACAATAAACACTGAAAATGCTCTGAGACCAACTTCTGTCACTTTCCAGGGAGAAAAACTAGAAATTGTTCATAGCTTCCGTTACCTAGGTGACCAAGTCAGCAGCGGGGGCGGGTGTGCTGAAAGTGTAACTGCTAGAGTAAGAATAGCTTGGGCAAAGTTCAGAGAGCTCTTACCTCTGCTGGTGACAAAAGGCCTCTCGCTCAGAGTAAAAGGCAGACTGTATGACGCGAGTGTACGAACAGCCATGCTACATGGCAGTGAAACATGGGCCGTGACTGCTGAGGATATGTGTAAGCTCGCAAGAAATGAAGCCAGTATGATCCGATGGATGTGTAATGTCAGTACTCATACTCGACAGAGTGTAAGTACCTTGAGAGAAAAGCTGGACCTAAGAAGCATCAGATGTGGTGTGCAAGAGAGACGTTTGTGCTGGTATGGGCATGTGGCGAGAATGGATGAAGATAGTTGTGTGAAAAAGTGCCACACCCTAGCGGTTGAGGGAACCTGTGGAAGAGGCAGACCCAGGAAAACCTGGGACGAGGTGGTGAAGCACGACCTTCGAACTTTAGGTCTCACTGAGGAAATGACTAGAGACCGAGACCTCTGGAAGTATGCTGTGCGTGAGAAGACCCGGCAGGACAAGTGAGACCATAACCCGTGGCCTTCTACATGGGATGTAGCCAGCCCACTTATGCATACCTTCCCTTCTTGGGACACAAAACTCTACTTGTGAAGACCTGTTGAGGCAAGTGAGAATCAGAATCGAAATCGATCAATGGAAATTGCAGCTGAGTTACCAGTGCCGGTGGCACGTAAGAGAACCATCCGAATGTGGCTGTTGCCTGCACCGCCCTGACTGGCCTCGTGCCGGTGGTACATAAAAAGCACCATCCGTTCGTGGCCATTTGCCAGACTCGTCTGGCACCACCATCCGTTCGTGGCCATTGCCAGCCTCGCCTGGCCCCTGTGCTGGTGGCACATAAAAAGCACCATCCGTCCGTGGCCGTTTGCCAGCTCTGTCTGGCACCTGTGCAGGTGTCACGTAGGAGTGGTTGGCGTTAGGAAGGGCATCCAGCCATAGAAACACTGCCAGATCAGACTGGGCCTGGTGCAGCCTTCTGGCTTCACAGACCCCAGTTGAACCGTCCAACCCATGCTAGCATGGAAAGCGGACGCTAAATGATGATGATGATGATGATGTATATATATGTATATATGTGTATATATGTATATATATATATATATATATGTATATATACGTATATGTATATATATATATATATATATATATATATATATATAAGCAATAATAAATCTCTGAGCGCAGTATAAACAGTAGCTGCATGACATCGTGAAGTATGTTTGCCACTTAAATGTGGCTAAACCTTAAGGCTGGATGCTACTGTTGCTTGTAGCCCCAGGAGGACATCTCCTCCAGCTGGGTATTGACACACTTTCTGTGCCCTATATATATATATATATTATATATATATGTATATCTATTATATAAAATCCATTCTGTCTGTCTGTCTGTGTGTTTTCTAGGATCTCGGGCATTCTCCATCCGATTGCGCTCAAATTTGATATGTGTATATACCGACGGTATCAGGGCGTGTATAAGTCTTGAAAAAATTGCAAAAATCGATTCCAGGTGAGAATGCGATCGATAAAGCCGTTTTTGTCCTGCTTTTCTTCCGTCAACCTGTACATAACTGCAACTTCCATTTTTTGTTGTTTATGTACTGCTTAAAGGCATGTTTCTTTCCTGCCAAGCTTACTGTTTAAACCATATTTGTGTTCTCTCAGTCAACAGCCTTATCATTACTGGTACTTTAAACTCTTCGGTTGCATATCTGTGTGAATAAAATCGTTTTTCTTTGGAATATTAAATCGTTTTTCTTTGGAATATTAAAATGTCTATCTTTATTTCTTCTTTTGCTGGTGTCTCAAATTTAGGTTAAATCAGAGTTTCTCAAAGGGGAGGCCTGTGGGATGGTCGGACAAGTTGTTTTGAGAAAATTAGGTTTAAATGTTTGACAATTGAGCACATATATATATATATATATATATATATATATATATATATTATATATATATATATATATATATATATATGTATGTATGTATGTGTGTATATATATATATATATATAGAGAGAGAGAGAGAGAGAGAAAGAGAGAGAAAGAGAGAAAGAGACGGAGTTAATATTACTTTTATTATATAAAGCAGTGAAAGGCAGTGAACTGGCAGAATCATTCGCATGGTGGGAAAAATGCTTAGCAGCATTTTACCCATCTTTGTATTCTGTGTTTAGATGCTGACAGGTTCAGCTTTGCCTTTAATCCTTTTGAGATCTATAAAATAAGTACCACTTGAGCATTGGAGCCTATATAATCGACATAGCCTCTTCCATGGAATTACTGGCCTTGTGTCAAAATTTAAAACCAATATTTTATTACTAGCTGATGTACCTGGTAATTCCCGGGAAAGTGGGGCTTATCTCTTGGTTCTGTTCTCATAATTGTTTCACTAATCCAATAACAACAATACAAAGTATGTAGCTCTTAAAATGGTTTTTGTGCATTTACAGAGAATACCAAGCTGTCTTACACAGGATCTTGTTTTTAGGAATTTCCAATAAGTAATGAATACCCAAATTGTGAAGTCAATTATGTAATAACATGAAATTAGTTACCCAATAGTATGAATTCAAATAAACTAGCCCTGAAAAGGTTTTTTAATGTGTTTCCAGAGTATATAGAACATAGGAGGAAATACTAATAAGGTATGTATACTAAAATTGTGAAGCATGTTATGCAATAACAGGCTAATCAGATATGAAATAATTACAATTCAAAGTAAATAGCTCTGAAAAGGGCTTTTGTGCATTCCCAGAGAATATTACCCTCAGGGGTGCTAGTGTTGGTATATTCATGAATAAGTCACTAACTGAAATAAGTGGATTTATTGTTTAGGAAAATACTATTTACTTGTTTAAGCATTGTACTGGATAAATTACGAAAATAACTCAAATAGTTCAAATACTAAGAAATAAGCATACTCAATTTAATTTTTACCAAATAATTTAGGAAAATGAATGGGTTATTTCCATTGGCTATATATAAGGATCCCTTCCACAGGCCCTATTATCGATTGTTCAACACTCTGAGTATGTCATGAGGTTTCCAGACATGATGAGTTCTACTCACAAGTCGAGTTTCATCAAAGTCAATAAAATGATGTAGGAGAAGTTAGCTAACAACTCCACAAACACAACCAGACAAAATTTTCCACATGTGTAGTAGATTGAGGTAATACACAACAAAAGTATAGATGCCACAATATATTTCTGTATTAGATATTACCTAGCAATTTATAACAACAATTTCACATTTTGGCACAAGGCCAGCAATTTTGGGGGAGGGAGTAAGTCAATTACAAAGACCTCAGTGCTCAATTGATGTTTATTTAATCAACCCTGAAGAAATGAAAGGTAAAGTCAATCTCAGTGGAATTTGAACTCAGAATGTAAAGACAGATGAAATGCCATTTAGCATTTTGTCTGGTGTAGTAATGATTCTGCTGGCTTGCCGCCTTAGTAATAATAATTACAATAATAATCCTTTCTACTTTAGACAAAAGGCCTGAAATATTTGGGGAAAGGGTAAGTTGATTATATCAATCACAGTACTTAACTGGTACTGATTTCATTGACTGTGAAAGGATGAAAGGCAAAGTCAACCTCAGCGGAATTTGAACTTAGAACATAAAGACAGATGAAATGCCACTAAGTATTTTGTCTGGCATGCTAATGATTCTGCCAGCTTGCCAGCTATATAATCACATGTCACATGACCAACCTGACAATTAGATGCTGTTACACATTCTTTTAGCCATCAAATGATGCAACCTCACTGGCTAGGTGTGCAGGCCAACATTCCCTCCTGATTGAAATAGGGACTAGAGCAATGTGAAATGAAATGTTTTACTCAAGGTCTGGGAATCAAACCCATGATCTAGCAATCATGAGTGCAACCTATATAATAACACAGGTTTACAGAGAAATGGAGGCAAACATAAAAATAGTTGTTCTAGCTTAATTTTGGGCTGCTGATTTCAGGTACAAAACCAGTTTTCACTCGTCACCTCTAGTTTCTGAGGTATACATTATTATGATTTTGTGACAATTCATGTAACCATACATATGATCAATTTTTATTTTGTTTTCCAGGTTTTTGTGATACATATGATACACGTCTCTACAATGGCTTCATGCACTTTAAACCACTGAGGATGCATCAACAAAGCAAATTCATTTTTGCTACATCTGTGGATTTCATGACAGTTGCACACTGATGAACAATTACTTCCCTCCTGTGAACTGTTTACTTTCACTATTTTGACTGTAAAATTGGAAATCAGGACAAATCCTGGGCCCCAGACATCTGTTGGAAACCCTACTACAATGGACTACTGCATTGTTTAATGAAAGCAGCCTTCATCGTTGCTCTCCCGGTGGTCTGAAGTAAGCCATGAAGCCATGCAGATGATTGTTATTTTTTCTCAGAAATATAACAGGTTTCAATGCTTCTTCTAGAAAAAAGATGAAATATCCCAACCTTCCCTCAGCTATGAGACCTGTTCCCCTCTCAGATGATCTCCAAGTCCCTACACCCCCAGCAAATAAGGATCTTCTTCCTTCATCAGCTGAAGAAATGCCTTCAAGAGAAGTTGATCTCTTCTAAAGACAAAGTCTCTGTTTATTCAGGAGCAAGTGGAAATGAGCCTCACTGGATCACACAAGAAGACCTGAATGACCTTGCCCATGATTTGTATCTATCTAAGCAGCAGTCAGAGCTCCTGGCATACTGGCTTATGCAGTGGACCCTGGTCAAGACAGATGTAAAGATTACCAGTTTCAGGTCACAGAAGCAGGACTTTGCTCCATTCTTCAACATGGAAAACACGTACTATTGCACAAATGTTTCTGGCTTGTTCATCTTCCTTGGTTTCCCATGCAATCCCTCAGACTGGTGTCTTTTTATAGACTCTTCCAAGCAAAGTCTGAAGGCTGTGCTCCTGCACAATAGGAATAAATACCCCAGCATTCTGGTTGCATAATCAGTCCATCTGAAGTAGTCATATGAAAATATGGAACTTCCTTTTTGAAGCTGTCAAGTACAACCAGTACCAGTGGAGTCTCTGCGGAGACCTCAAGGTCATTGGGCTCTTTATTGGTATGCAAGCGGGCTTCACTAAGTACTGTTGCTTTCTCTGTCTCTGAGACAGTTGGGCTATACCCAAGCACTACAAGCAGAAGAGCTGGAAATCTAGGATCACTCACATGCCTGGTGAATAGTGTTCAAGAAAATCTTCTGGTGGACATGAACAAGTTGCTTCTTCCTTCTCTTCATATCAAGCTTGGTTTAATGAAGAATTTTATGAAGGCCATGGACAAAAATGCCACTGCCTTCCAAAACTTGTGCACTCTGTCCCCAGCTCTGAGTTCTGCTAACCTCAAGGAAGGAATCTTCGTCAGATCTCAGATCCAAGAGGTGCTGAAGGATAAGGAGTTTGAGGAGCTTCTTACCTTAAAGGAACCGAGAGCATGGGAAGCATTTAAGTCAGTCTGCCATGGCTTCCTTGGTAACACACGGGTACTGGATTACCAAAAGTGTATTGAGAAGTTGTTACAATCTTATGAGGATATGGGATGCTAAGTGTCACTACTCAAAATTTACTTTCTTCATTCCCACTTCAACTTCTTCCCTCCCGAGTGATGAGCATGGAGAAAGGTTCCACCAAGATATAACTAAGATAGAGAGCAATTACCAAGGCAAGTGGAACCTCTGTGCTTGCATGATATCCCAGAGGCAAAGTACACAAGTTCATCAAAAAATATCACTTCTAACTGTCTGTTATACTATGATTTGGGTGTGTTGTATTATTCAAGTAATTTAGTTCCATCAGTGTTCTGTAATTATGCTGCTTTATTTTTCTGTAATATGCCTTTGTAACAGATGAAATAAGCACATTATATTTTGAATTTATATGCAGTATAATTAAACTGGGATATGGGAAAGTAAAACAACTAGAGATGACAGAGCAAAACTGTTCAGAAAATTGAATTCACCACATCAAAATTAGTAAAAAAAAAAACCTGTTCACATACTTGCCTCAGAGCAAAAAAAATTTTTGTAAACCAGTGTAATGATTTCAATGTTAGCACAAGGCCAGTGATTTTGGCGGAAGAGAGTAAATCAATTACATCGACCCCAGCACTCAACTGGTACTTATTCTATCAAGTCTGAAAGTGTGAAAGGCAAAGTTGACTTCAGCGGAATTTGAATTCATAACATTAAGACAGATGAAATGTTGTTAAACATTTTGCAAGACGTGCTAATGATTCTGCTGGCTTGCTGCCTATATAATAATTATGATAATTTTTTTCTACTATAGGAACAAGGGCTGAAATTTGGGAGGCAGGAGCTAGATGATTACATTGATCCCAAAAAGATGAAAAGCAAAGTTGACTTTGATGGAATTTGAACTCAGGATGTAAAGATGATTTGTTGAGTTGGATTGCAGTAGACTACTTATAATTTAATTGCAAAGCTGACTGAGATGAATTACCTTTTAGTTTTTATTTATTTCAGTCATTGGGTTATGGCCCATGCTGGAGCACTGCCTTGGAGGGTCTAGTTGAAAAATCAAACTTATTTTAGTCTGGTAATAATTCTTCTAGTCTTTTTTGGCAAACTGTTAAGCTATAGGAATGTAAACAAACCAACACCAGTTGTCAAGTTGTGAGGCTGGTCACACACACACACACACACACACACACACACACATGCGCATGCACGCATGCACAGACATACACACACACACAACAGGATTCCACACAGTTTCCAGTTACCAAATTCACTCACAAGGTATTTGTTGGTCTGGAGTTATAGTAGAGGTCACTTGCCTAAGGTGCCACGAAATGGAACTGAACCTGAAGCCACTTGGTTGCATAGTGAGCTTCTTAACCACACAGCCATACTTGCACCTTATGAACTCTAATCTACAGTTGGTTACTGGAGCAGCTTTATGTTACCTCTCATACAATCCAAACAAAGACTTTCAACTCAGAACTGAAAAAACCCCCAAAACTAATGAAAACCTTCTTTAACAGTGTCTTTGCTTCCTTCAGCAATGTTGTACTCACACATTTAACTTGTCTATGGTCAGGTGGATGGAAGCACATAGCTTAGTGTTCCTCTCATGATCATAAATCTGTTGTTTCAATTCCAGGAGCAGGCAATGTTTTGTGTTCTTGAGCAAAGCACTTCATTTTACATTGCTCCAGTCCACTTGGCTGGCAAATATACATAACCCTGTAACAGACTGGTGTCTCACCCAATGGGGACATGGATATGCCGCAGAATCCAGGAATCCAATCACATGAACCTGTGGCTCAGGAAGGACTGTTGATCCTTCTGTTTTTTTTTTTTGATGGCCAGATAAACTGGACCTTTAAATGTGAAATGTTTTGGTTAGAGACATGATGAAAGTAAGATGGAAACCTGTTATTTTGGCTAGTAGACCAATAACATTGGTGTCACTAGTATTTTGTTTGCTTGATCATCTGAGATACTTAGATACTCATTCACCATTATTGGCTGATGGAATATATTATGTGACAAAACTACCAACAAAACATTTTAATGTCACAGAATTACAAGAAACGAAAAATTTTCTGCATTCAAGATTACTTATTTCTATTTAGTATGTAAAATGTCTCTAAAAGTGTTAAAAAAATGCTAAAATAAGAAAATTTTACATTTCACTTCACATGACATTGATTGACATTCTAATTAATTACTTAAACTGAGTGGTGAAACTATTTCCGAATTACACATAGATGTGTGCACTAGTGATTCACAAAACAACAACAATACAATTGCTACATTATGTCTATGTAAATAACTACATTCTAATTCTCAACACTGGAAGAATACTGCAAGTTCATTACATTTCTGACACATGATAGACAGAAATATCCACCAAACTTATCTGACTATCTTCCTGCATGGCTACATGTTTACCAACCAATATATACATACATACATAGATACATACATATATATATATATGTGTGTGTGTATATATATATATATATGTATGTATGTGTATATATATATATATATATATATATATATATATATATATATTATATATATATATATATATATATATATATATATATATATATACCGGAGTAAACACATAAATGTGAAACAAGGTGGAAAAAAGAGTACTCAAATACCAGTGGTAGAGTAATATGCTTTATTTAAAGCAGCAGAAAATTCAACAAAATCTGTTACTCTGAGTTTCTCGTTGCCGTTCATCAGACAGTTTTTGCTAGAATGGAACCGATATATCAATTCAATCTAGACTCTTACAAACGCTACACCTTTTAAAAAAATGGACTTGTTTGATTGGCCCTTTAGAAATAACGGTCAATCTTCGAGCGATAAACAAAAAAAAAAAAAAAAGCAAAAACTGTCTGATGAACGGCAACGAGAAACTCAGAGTAACAGATTTTGTTGAATTTTCTGCTGCTTTAAATAAAGTATATATATATATATATATATATATATATACTCTTTACCATTCAGATTATTCTATCAAATGTAATGCTTATTTTTTCACATTGTTATGAAGTAATCGTGCATTATCTTGAAGCCTTCAGACTTCAGTTATGTAACTGAATATTTTTAGACTAACATTGTTGGGTAGGTGTGAAGGACAGGATCAGGTCAGTTTGAGCATAAAACAAGAAGGTTATTTTGGTTGGATAAGGCCAGTTTAAATGCTAGAGGGTTAAATATTTACAATGTAAAGGTTGATAGTAACTTCTAAGTTTTGGCTTGCTCAGCTTTGTCAGATAGCCTGATGTAAGTGAGTAAACTGAAACTCTGAGATCATTGCCAACGTTTTCTAATGCTCTCTATTAAAAAGTATTGTGCTGTTCTTCAATACAATTCTAAATTATTTTTTTATATATAACTTGACAAAAAAACAAACATTAATACTTACATACACATACATGTATGTAGATATGCATACAAACACACATTTGACACATTAACATTCATACACTTAGGTATCTAATACTTTTTGTTGTTTAAATTTCACCATGAAGGCCTTATTCTGTAGCAAGAGATCAACTCCTTCATTGAAAAAATTTAATGAAAACAGATAAAATATAATCCATATATAATGTGAGTATGTGTGTGTGTGTGTGCGTGTGTGCGTGTGTATATATATACTCATCATCCTCATCACCATCATCATCATCATCATCATCATCATCATCCTTTAATGTCTGTTTTCCATGCTGGCATGGCTTAGACAGTTTGTATGTACGTGTGTCTTTGTGTTTCTGCTTTTCCCTCACCACCACTTGACAACTGATATAACTTAGGAATTTGGCAAAAGAGACTGATATGCAAAGATTTTATTGTTTTATTTATGCGCCCTTTTCAAGCCTAGCCAGGCTCATGGGCCCGGTTTCCCAGTTTCTATGGTGTATGTGTTCCCCCCAGCTGGATGGGACACCAGTCCATTGGAGCATTACTCAAGAAACAGGAAGAAAGAGCGAGAGAAAGTTGGTGCAAAAGGGTACAACAGGCGTCGCCACCACCCCCTGCCGGAGCCTCATAGAGCTTTAGATGTTTTCGCTCAATAAACACACACAACGCCTGGTCTGGGAATGGAAACCATGATCCTCCGACTGCGAGTCCGCTGCCCTAACCACTGGGCCATTGTGCCTCCACGATATGCAAAGTACCAAACAAATAAAAGATAAAAGACTTAGACCTGTATATTGCTGGACCTAACTTTGTGAGATGAATAAAATACTAAAAAGTAAGAGAATGGAGCAGGAGACAGACCAATATTAGACTGTCCACAATTGTTGTAAAGGAAAAGAACTAAGGACTGAGGCAGATTAAAAGGAAATGATAATAATTAATGATTGAAGTTGAAAATAAAATGATTGAATAATGATTTAGAGCACTGTTTGAAATAATGTGAAAGAAAATTAGATTTAAATTAAAAAGTGAGTGTGAATATACTGGTGATCAAGTACATTAAACAAATACATATAACATACAGACATTTAAATACATACACACACACATACATGCATGCATACATACATACAAGCACACACACAAACATGCATACATACAAACATATATACACACGTATACATACATGAATACATATATGCATATATGTATAAAACCAGCCAACCAACCAGCCAACCAGCCAAACAACAAAACATGCCTGCTATACTTGTTTGAGACATAAAAGAAAAATTGCGTACAGTTATAGAGGTCAGCTGCCCTGCAGATGTGAACATTTCTGTCAAAATCAGTGAGAAAGAGAATATTTATAGACAGCTGTATCAAAAGTTACATCTTGTCTTTGCAGATTATAAACTTAAATTTGCACTTACAATTGTTGGTGCATCTGGTTACGTGACTAACGTCTAAGTTGTAATCACAAGAACTTGGAGTTTTTCAGCAAAGTAGCCAATCAGTATGCACTAGTAAATACAATCTGTATGTGGAATGGCAAAAATATGCAAAACTTCGGTAAAAGTGAACATTTAAAAGTAATATTGTTGGTATCTAAATTCCAGCAATGGTCCTTCATTTCTATGATAGAAACCTGTTCCTTCTTTATAGGGAGATTAAAAAAACAAAAGCAGAAAAAATGGCTAGTTAATATAAGGCTGCCCTCAGAGGGCAGTGAGCTGGCAGAATCGTTAGCCTGCTTGGCAACATGCTTACCGGCATTTCATGTCTTTACGTTCTGAGTTCAAATTTTATTTGACTTTGCCTTTCATCCTTTTGGGGTTGAACACTGGGGTTGACGTAATCAACTTATCACCTCCTCCAAACTTTCTGGCCTTGTGCCAAAATTTGAAACCAGTATAAGATTATCATCTACACTCTTGGTGAAAGAGATACAGGAGGGACAGACATTGAGTGCCATGCATTCTAACTGGTCCATACATATGATGGTCACTAAGCCTGACAAGCTTGACACCCCCCCCCCCACTCGATTGGCAGTTCAGAGATTTGTTTGGAAATGGACCCCTCAAACTGGAAGAAGGTCTGGAGCTATGAAGCTAAAGAAGTTATATTAACATTCTCTCATAAGGAGGCCTTTGAAACAATAATTTCAATAATATTGATGAACATATAAAATTTGAAGTGAAGTACTTCTATGACACTGGTTCCTTGTTTATACTGGCTTCATCTCTGCTAAATCTTACAGGAAAGCAGCATACAGGGGCATATTTGTACATTCAACCTGACCCATCAAAGGGTCTACATTATTAGAAAGGAAATCTACAAGATATGCATTATATGCAAGAATGGATTATTAATGAAGTCATTAGTACAATGGATAGAAAGCCTTGTTCTGTTTGTTCTGTCTCTGTGATCAACTTTGCTTTTCATCTTTTCAGAGTTTATAAAAAAAAGTACTAATTCAATTTGGTAGATTGTCAGAATTATAATAATCCTTTCTACTAAAGGCACAAAGTCTGAAATTTCGCAGGAAGGGGACTAGTTGGTTACATCAACCCCAGTGTTTCATTGGTACTTAATTTATCAATCTCCGAAAGGATGAAAGGCAAAGTCGACCTCGGCTGAATTTGAACTCAGAATGTAGACAGACAAAATGTCACCAAGTATTTCGTCTAGCCTGCCAACAATTTTGCCAGCTCACTGTCTTTGGCAGAACTATAATAATGCCAGACCAGATGTCTTGCAGTATTTGTTCTGGTTCTTTGTATTCTGAATTCAAATCTTGACATAGTCTATGTGGGTGATAGATTTAATCAGCCACCTAATTTAACACCACCACCTGGTACCTTGGGTAATTTTTGGTAGTGTCCACTCTGTTGCAAGCTTTAGGGCCAGGTCTCTAGTATGGGAACTCTTTCTTCTCCGCTCTCCTATTAATATCAGAAGTTCTGTAAAGGATTGTAAGCATGACCTTTCTTCCTGAGTAAAAGATAAAAGGATTAAAAAAAAAACAGGATACACTAAAAGATAAAAACAAAGTTTTAGTCAAAAGAGAAATGACAGCTATTTAGGACTTTCAAAACAGGTGAGAGGAACGGAAAACGTTATTCTTTGATTGGAGACCTGACCTGAATATTTACAACAGAGTGGACACTGCTAAAAGCATTAAAGGATCAGGTGGTGTCATATAACTGGGTGACTGGTGAGATCCACCAGCCATGGTTATGTTGTTGTTTAACCCATGATCAGCTCTGAAGAGGCAAACCTGTGATTAGAAAACAATCTAGTCATGATTATCTTGTTCTCTCTTTCTCTCTCTCTCTCTCTCTCTCTCTCTCGTTCTGGATACTGTGTATATAGGCTCACATTCTGCAATATTTCCATTTTTATGATGTAGGATGTAGTTTTTAGGGAGTTTTGGTTTCTATATCTAACAGGTTGTTAAATATCTTTGATAAGGAATATTTTGGGGGCATTCCAATAAAAAGCTCAATTTTGCTATAGGAAAATGGACCAGTGCTATATATGGCTACCTATGACAAATAAAATTTAAGATATTCTTCAATAAATAAAAAAAATTAACTCTGTATTCTGTGTGTCTTTGTTTACTCTCTGATTTAAAATTTAGACTTCTAGCTTCACCATTGATTAATCTAGAAGTGATTATCTCCCTTACACACACACATATGATATATATGATAAACTATCTGCAAAACAATAGCTTTTGTGTGATATCTATAAATTTTCAATTTATAATCATTGTCATGGATACACTGGACTATGTAACAAAAGATTTATTCAGAAATCTCAAACTGCTGATGTCTCCTGAAAAGAAGACAAAAGGAGAAATAGCTAATTCATATCCTCCTTATCAAATCAATCAGAGCTTAATAATGAAGTTTGCACAAAAAATAAATAAATAAATAAATAAAAATCGAGAGAGAGAGACATTGAGTACTGCAGGATCTGACTCTACCTTACTAAGATTAAGTACCAACCATTGCTTTGGACAACAGTCTGATATCTTATCAATTCAACCAAAAGCAACTCCAGTGTGTGGTGGACAATGGTGAGTCCAGAAAGGAAATTAAGTTACAGCTAGGTGGTCAACAAATCTATGTCTTCTACTATAAAGAGTTCAATACAGGATGCCCGTGAGAGCTTCTTTTTCGCAATCAACATTTCCTCATTTCAGATTTTAAGCAAAGAGTTTTTGTAAGCAAGAGTCGATTTGAAATTATAAAACATGTAAAAGAAGACAACCCAAATTAAAGAACTAGTTACCTACTTCAGTCACAGAACTTCTGTCAGCCAATGAATACTAGTGTGTTGTCTTGTAGTTTCTATGTCAGACTGACAATGGGGTTAGATATTTAAATGTACTGCTTTATTCTACTTCCTTCCAATATTGCTGTAATTAACAGCATGAGCAACTATGAATTGAATAGAATGGACTATTTTAGATGGATTTCTGGAAGAAGTAGATTAAATTCTCTCATCTTTGGAACATGATCACTACATTTAGAGGTGTTGTGTAATTAATAACTGTCCCGTTAGCTTATACTGCTGGCTTCAAATTCCTTTATGGACAAAAACTATTGTAAAGAAAGTACAATCATCCATATGGTTACTCAATTTGCTGGATATATCAACCAAATCTGCCTCAAATATACTCTAAAGATTGTAGAAATAGCAATTTGTTACTCCTTCTTTCAAGAAAAGGGGAAGTAGATAGTGTTGTCTTAAATACACTATACCTGAAACGAGGATAGGATGATCATGGTTGGAATGTCTTTGATTATGGGTGTTATCAGTTAGAGATAACCTGGTGTTAAACAACATCAATAAATGAGGTGAAATATGATTACCGCCACCACCACCACCACCACCACCTGCTTCTTGGGTACCTTTAGCAGGGTTCTCTGCTGCAAGTATTTGGATAAGCTTTCCTATTCAATGATACGTTCTTCCTTTTTTCCCACCAATCTCAGACTCTGAAAAAAAATGTGGGCGGTATCATGAACATTAACCTTCCTCACTGACTAAATTGTTAAAAAAAGTACTATGAAGGCTGGATTATGTTTCAGTACAATTTGCCTACTTAGGCTACAAACTCATAGAAAGTGAGTTCAAATCTGCAGTAAGTAGTGGTGCTTCATTGTGCTTCTGTGAACAGCCATTATTAAAAATTATCTCAGTTTATCAAGACAAGTTATTGTTGTGTAGTTGGTCTTGTTGTTTAGCTCCAGATCAGCCCTGACTGAGCAGACCCTATAATTACAAATGTTCTAGTGGTGACCATCCTGTCCTGTTATTTTTTCCTATATATCTGGGGCTACATTGTGCAATGTGTCATAGCTTTTTTTTTAAATGGCAGAATGTGATCTGAGGGAGATGTAACTATTTCTAGCAAGCTGAACCACCCATAAGAAGTAATTCTAAATTTTTTAGTCTTTATGGTCCACAGGAGATCAAACAAAATATTCCTGATGTGCTTCTCATGAAAAGTTAAAAAAAATTTAGGTTTTATATAGATTTCAAATTTTGGCATAAGATCAGCAATATTGAGGGGAAAGGGTAAGTTGATTACATTGACCCCAGTACTCAACTGGTACTTATCTTGTTGACTTTGAAAGGATGAAAGGCAAAGTCATCCTTGTTGAAATTCCAACTCAGAATGTAAAGAAAGATGGAATGACAGACTTCTTTCAGTTTTCATGTACCAAATCCACTCAAAAGGCCTTGCTTAGTCCAAGGCTATAGTAGACATTTGCTCAAGGTGCCATGCAGTGGGATCGAACCGGGAACCATGTGGTTGGGAAGTAAACCTCTTATCACACAGCCACACCTGCACCTGTGTATAGTGGAAAAATCAAAAACAAAGACTAAACCTATTTAAATTAAATTCAATCAACTATTGCTCACCAACATCAGAGAGAATCCTAGTCTTAACTCTGTGTTCATTGAATCACAAGAAATGAATGAACACATTTCTTTGTTGAGTTTTAAATATTCCATCAATTCTTTTTTAGTTTCAAAAGCAGCTGTTTTCTTATGCTTCAATGTCATTTTTGTATAATGGCAATCACTCCACCATACTCTAAGAGCAGTGTCTATTTTCTTGTAGAGTCAAGTTTTCGCTCAGTGAACCAGATGTTACATAGACCAAGTAATAAATTACTTATAGAACAAGGAATCTTTCATTCAAACATCTAATATCAGTTTTGAACCTGTAACTTAATTATTACAAGATAAGCAACATTTTTAATTAGTCGTATTTCATGACTCACTGTTTAATAATAAATTTATTTTTATATTTATTTAAAATTTATTAATACACATACACACACATGCATATATATGTATGATTGTGCAGATATAAATATACATACACTCACACACATATATGCATATAAATATGTATATTTGTACGTATCTATATACATGTATACATACAAATATGTATGTATGTATGTATGTATGTATGTATGTATGTATGCATGTATGTATAAAGGTAGTAGGTTAGGACTAAAATTAAAGGAAACATGCTGCTTCTTTTATTTTTGTCTTTAGATCACAAATTTTATAAACTCAATTGCACTCTTGCCATCATTGAAATTCTGGTGATTTCTTTTTCTTCTTCTTATCCCAAAATAATATTATTAAAGCAGGTGGAAAGTTTAGATATAAAGAAATTGGAAACAGGATGATAAACACTTGAAAAAATTAAGGAAGTTAAGCAGAGAAAACCAGAAATGAAGAGTTGTTTTTCTTTATAAGTAAACTAATGATATTAAAGCTTGAATAGATATCATCATTTAGCTTTGGTAGAATTTATTTGCACTAAAAATTGTATGATTAAATTTTAGTCTTATTTATTTAAATATATTGATTTTGTTATTTTACAAGTAACCAAGAAAGATATTAATTTTTTTTCTAAATGTTTACTTATTCAAAATATATATGTATTAAATGCAAAAAGAAGAAAAAATAGAAGGAAAATCTGATCTGTATGTTCTAAATTATATATATTTATATAAACATATGTGATTTAGTGCAGCAGAATGCTGGTAAAGCTTTTCACAGCACTGCATGCTGTTTAGAATGAGTCCATAACATACTGTATGACACTTTGGGATTGAACGAGAAGATCACAGTCATCAGCATACATGAATTCATGCATTAGTGATGAGAAAGATTTTGTTTTGGCTCCAAACAATCTAATATTCAACATCCTACTTGTTCATTATCTGATGTACAAGCAATTTAAACTACCCACAAAAGCCATCAAGAAATCATAGCAAAGTACAATGCGAATAGAGTTGGCGCTGGTATATCTCTTTGCTTAACACAATTTTCAATCAAAGTTGAATCTGTGAGTTTACCACCCATGCTGACACATACTTTCATCTAAACATAGAGACAAATTTATCAGAACACCCAAGTTTCTTCAGAATGTTTCAAAAAGGTGCTTTTATTTACAGTATCAAAAGTACACATGCACACATACGTGCACCCATGCGTGATCAGCTGTTGCTGCAAAATGTCATTAAGGTTATCTCCCACTGAAACATGGAGTTGTTGCTAAAAGACTATACATTGTCATCTGCAGTAAAGACTTCCCTAAGACAAACCCTAGACACCACCACTGCTATTGAATACATACATAAATATCTGTGTAGGGAATATTGGTTGAACATTCCCATTTTACTACTATCAAATGAAATTGTAACACGCCTGATATAATTATTTGGGATGAAAACAAAAAAACATCCTGTTTAGTTTTAGAGGTCAGCTGCCTTGCAGATATGAACATTCCTTCCAAAATCATTAAGGAGAAGAATATTTATGAACAACTACTTCAAAACTTACAGCTCTTCTACCCTCTTTGCACCCACATATTAAGGTTTCAAGTGTTTTACATTATTAAGCAAGGGAGTGTGACTTCATATTGTCTAAGGGAGATAATTTCTTTCAGAGCAATTGAAAATAGAAAATGAAAAGGCAATTCCTAGTTGACATCTTTCTCGAAACTGCCCAGTTTGATCCCAGTGATAAAATTAAAATGTGAAAACATGCATTATTAACCCAAACTCAAGGGAGAATTAGAAAAAAGGTAAACTTATATAATTCTGCTGATACTGAAATGAAAGTTAACTCTAAAGAACCTGAATTAAAATGGCATAGGATGGTTGCACTTGTCAATAAACAACAAATATTCCCTGTGATGTAATAATGTACAGATGCTCTGGACATGTGCATCAGTGTGAGAAAAGAATTTTTTGGCATCCAAGAACACCATTGGAGATAACAAAATGATGATGATGGTGATGACAATGATAACGATGTTGATGATCATTATCATCATCATCATCATCATCATTGTCATCATCATGGCAGTGTTGCATTTTTCCATTGTTAGGATTAATGCCCTTCATCTTCTGCATCAGTATTCTCAATTTCATTTTCACTATGAATGCAAGTCACTTAACCTGCTGGAAATAGCAGCAAAATCTTCTGTAAATCATATGCTTTTGTCTACACTGCATTATATATATACTTTGTAATTTGACTGCATTATATCTGAATAAAATTTGATGATCTCAGCCAGAGCACATATGGTCACAAAGCCTGCTTATTCAAAGCTGATCTGGTCTTAAGCAGAACAATATAATGTTCCTCTTTCTAAACAAAATTCTGCTTTCTAAAGCCACAACTATTATTATCTCTTTCCTCCTCCTTTGTCGCTACCACATTCATCATCATCATTATCACCACCTCAGCATCATCCTCTTCACTGCCATAGTCTCCACTGCTGCTACAACCACGGTCCCCACTGTTATTACCACCACCACCACCACCACCACCGTTTTTGTCAGTGTTGTCATTATCATGAATATCATCATCATCATAATTGTCATCATCTTTGTGATTGTCAACATCATCATCATCAATATGAAATCATTATCAGCATCTTCAAAATTATAAATCCTGACTCCAGGCATCTTACAAAACAGGTAATTTAAATACAACTAAACATATATTTAGCTTTGGGACAGTGTTATAATTCTTATTTATTTGATCATTTGTTTATCAAGTACTAAGTATGATCGTTATCAGTACGATTTGCCTCCTTTTTCTCACCATCAACATCACAATCATTACCCACCACCACCACTATTTGGTCATGTTTTATCTTTTATTTGTTTCAGCCATTAGACTGTGGCCATGCTGGGGCATCACCTTGAAGAATTTCTTTGTTTTAGTCAACTTAATTAACCCTAGGACTTATTTTATTAAAACCTGGTACTTATTCTAGCAGTCTCTTTTGACAAACAGCTAAGTTAAATGGATGTAAACAAACCAATGCCAGCTGTCAAGCAATGGTGGGGGACGAACACAGACACTAAGCACACACGCACGTGCGCACACATACACACACACACACACACACGCACACACACACACGCACGCACACACACACACACACACACACACACACATGCCAGGCTTCTTCCAGTTTTCATCTATAAAATCCACTTAGAAGGCTTTAGTCAAATTGGTGCTATAGTTGAAGACACCCAAAGTGCCACACAGTGAGACTGAACTTGGAACCATTAGTTGGGAAGCAAGCTTCTTGGCACACAGCTTGTTGCTTGAAAATCATGTATCTCGTAGGTAAAGGCAATAGCTGTGATATAGAAACTCACAAAACTGAGACTACACATCAAAAATTTGTTATCATATGCATAACCTTCTATTAACATTTGCAGTATAGTATCATGAGGTTAAGATGACTATATCAGGCAAAAAGACTGATGGAATAAGACTTAACAAAATAATAAGTAGTGTGGTCAATTCCTTTGACTAAAATTTCTTCAAGGTGGTACCCTAGCATGGTTGCAGTCTAATGACTGAAACAAACAAAAGACAGAAGATAAATATATATATATATATATATGTAGGGACTTCACTTGGCCCTGCTTGAGATTTGAAACCAAATCTATTTGTTTGTTGCTTGTCAAACAAGTGTGTGAAATTCTTTATATTTACATCTCCACACCTGATGATTAATGGGAAACACTGGACCTAAGACCTTTTGCTGGTCACTGAAGAGTCAGTCCTTTGTTTAAGATTTGACCCACATCCTGACCATAGACTACATAAGTCGTCGCCCTTTTCAAGCCTAGTCAGGCTCATGGGCCCAGTTTCCCGGTTTCTGTGGCATATGTGTTCCCCCCAGCTGGACGGGATGCCAGTCCATCGCAGTGTTACTCAAGAAACAGGAAGAGAGGGTGAGAGAAAGTTGTGGTGAAAGAGTACAACAGGGGCACCACCACCCCTGCCCGAGCCTCGTGGAGCTTTTAGGTGTTTTCACTCAATAAACACACAGAACACCCGGTCTGTGAATCAAAACCGCGATCTCCTGACCGCGTGTCCACTGCCATAACCACTGGGCCATTGTGCCTCCACATAGACTACATAACACAGAGCATTTCCTTCTCTTCCTCTTTGGTCTAACTGACTGGCATTGAATACATGTTGTGTCAGCCATGGCCAGGAGCAACACTTCTCTTCAGTTGGTGAACAAAGAGCACCTTTTGGCCAGGATCAAAAATGGATATTGCCATCTTAATCCTTTCTTCCTCTCTGTCAGCAGAGTGTAATCATTACTCTTTCTCTCTCTACCAGCAGAGCACAACTTCCACTCTACCAACAAACTAGTGGATTAGGTTTCAAATCTCAGGCAGGGCCAAGCAAAGTCCCTACATATACATCTACAGTTATATTTAGGATAAGTATGTATAGATATGCACATCCAATTATATATTGAAAGAGAGTGAGAGAAAGAGAGAGAGAGAGAGAGAGAGAGAGAGAGAGAGAGAGAGAGGAGAGAGAGAGAGAGAGAGTCACATATCTGTTCTAGCATTTCTAGGGAATAGCGTTTTAGGGAAAAGAACATTGAAATCCAGTATTTTCCTGGGAGCTACACATTGTAGCTTCAGGAGCTATATATAGCTTGCAAGCTACAGTTTAGTCATTATATTTATCATTTAGATTTACATTTCACAAGTCACTTTTCATATAAAACCCCATTTTGTATCATCTCCTGTGATAGTATCATCTAGTGTGGTCCACATTCTCTGCACCCTCCCTGTGGTGCTAATGAATGATTCAGTCTGCCTGGTTAAATATTGGTAGTAAAGCATAATAAAATTCTGTTATGAATTGCAACAGTATTATGGAATATAGGAGTGATTTACAAGTTTGTAGCAACATTGAGTTCAATTTGCAACGGTAAAGAAAAAGCAAGCAGTGATATCCTGGCTTCTTATATTGATGAGATGGTAAAGAAAATAAGACATTAGACTACCAATATTAAGGTTGTGAGTTCAAAGTGAGTGCAGGCATTTCAATGTGTTTCATTAACATTTGACTATACTTTGTTCATTTCACCTATCTGTCAGAAATAATTATTGTGTCATATGGGAAAAGTAACTGTGAAAGATAAGGTAGCCTACTTGTCATCCACTTCATGTTATGAAACTGAAGTTAAGCATTGGTTTAAAACCCTATATGAGGCTTATAGATGAAGATTATAGTTAAAGAACAAGCTGTTTTGCAGTGGGACTGAACCTAAAGCCATATGGTTTTGAAGTAAGCTTATTAACCACACAGCTTTGCTTGCAACTTTATGATATACATATTTGTGTGTGTATGTGTGTGTGTGTGTGTGTGTGCGTGTGTGTGTGTGTGTGTGTGTGTGTGTGTGTGTGTGTGTGTATGTATGCATCTATCATCTATCCATCATTCCCTCCCTTCCTTCCTTCCTTCCTTCCTTACTTACTTACTTACTTACTCAAATGTGGATGTTCTTTTAGAACAAACTGTATTGTGGTAGATATCACGAGAGAAACTCTCATATTGACTTTTGGTGCAAAATGCACTCTTCTTTATATTACTGATGGAGAAACAA
Source organism: Octopus sinensis (assembly GCF_006345805.1). Lineage (NCBI taxonomy): Eukaryota > Metazoa > Mollusca > Cephalopoda > Octopoda > Octopodidae > Octopus > Octopus sinensis. The sequence continues at coordinate 85,714,387 of NC_042997.1, read as the reverse complement.
ATCCCTGCCATCCCCAGTGCTGAGACCACTTGATCATGTGATTTCAACCTTCCTTGCTCTCATCAATAATGGACACTCGACTGCTTGAGGTATATAGGAAAGCACCAGTGATATATTGGAAAACAGTGCCAGAATAGGCACTGCTGTCATGATTAGCCAGTGAGCTTGTTAAAAAAAATATTTGTGACAGATGTATGTATGTACCTGCATATGTATGTAAGTATGTATGTATGTATGTATGTATGTATGATGTGTGCGTGAGTATTCATATGTCCATATATTACTGCATGTTTAAATAGATCCGGTAATTATAATATTTATTTATCATAAAAACTAGATTGAATTAATCCAAACAGGGAAGCCACAATGTGTTCATTCAATCTGTTAAAATAACGACCACAACTCTTTTCAACCATACCTTGCTGTCTTATAAAAAAATACCATGCAAAACAGTCACATTAGATAGGAAAATATAATTTTAGATATACTGATAGTTAATATATGAGGAACAGGTCATAAGTGTATTACTTTTGATCATAAACCTATTCAATTACAGCTAACCTTAAGCTGAAAAATGACACAAATAAGAATTTTGAATATTGGAAATATGAAAATAATTCCTACCTTCTACTCTGTATGAAAATTGTGTTCACTTGAAACTAAAAGAATTCCTGATTTTGATGTGTCGGCTGGAAAATGGTTATAACTATTGCTATTACTATTATTCCATGTAAATCAGTGAAGCAATTAGAAAGTAAATCTACTGTATAGATTAGGTGGGTGGTTTGGAAAAGTTCAGTACCATTGGGTTCATTGTGACAATTAATTCCTTCTGGTTAATCATTTTACTCTGACATTCAGTGTGACATATCCACATAGACTCATGTAAACACATACACACACAGATACATGTAAGCACACACACACACTAACTACACATGCAAGCACATGCATACACACACACACACACACATATATATACACATATGTATATAAATATACATATATACATATATATATATATATATATATATATATATACATATATATGTATATATGCATATACATGTATGTATATACATATATATGTATATATATATATGCATATACATGTATGTATATATATACATATATATAATACATGCATAGGAACAGGAGTGGCTGTGTGTAAGTAGCTTGTGTACCAACCACATACTTCTGGGTTCAGTCCTGCTGTGTGGGACCTTCAGTAAGTGTCGACTACTATAGCCTCAGACTGAGCAAAGCCTTGTGAGTGGATTTTGTAGACAGAAACTGAAAGAAGCCCATCATATATATATATATATATATATAATATATATATATATATATATATACATATATATATGTATAAGGGTGGAAAGGAACACACGAGTTGATATATATGAAAAAACAAGTCAAAAATAGAAAATGCTAAGATAATTTTATAGTGAATCTATCAGTACCGGTTTCGGTCATTTTGAGACCTTTTCAACTGTAACGATTAAATAATTAAATTTAGAAAAATTAGAAGAAAAGTTTTTTTAAAGGAATATTTCTATAGTAGTGTTCAGATATAAGTGGCATTCAAGTGCAAACAAGGGAGTCAGAGAAAGGCAGAATGCCACTTATATCTGAACACTACTATAGAAATATTCCTTTAAAAAAACTTTTCTTATAATTTTTCTAAATTTAATTATTTAATCATTACAGCTGAAAAGGTCTCAAAATGACCGAAACCGGTACTGATAGATTCACTATAAAATTATCTTAGCATTTTCTATTTTTGACTTGTTTTTTCATATATATATATGTATATATATATATGTGTGTGTGTGTGTATTTGTGTGTATGTATGTATGTATTTCTGTGTCTGTGTTTGTCCCCCCAATGTTAATTGACAACAGATGTTGGTGTGTTAACGTCCCTGTACTTAGCAGTTTGGCAAAAGAGACAGAAAGAATAAGTACAAAGAATAAGTCCTGGGGTTGAATTGTCTGACTAAAGGCAGTGCTCCAGCATGGCTGCAGGCAAATGACTGAAGCAAATAAAAAAAATAAAAGAATACATATACATATGTAGTTATATATGTGTATACATATATATATATGTATCTATATTCATATGCTTATGCATACATATATATATATATATATATATATATATATATATATATATATATATATATATATATATATGGATATATATATATGCATGTATATGCATATATGTATCATCATTTAGTGTCCGCTTTCCATGCTAGCATATGTCTATACATATAAATATATATATGCATCTATATACATATATGTATAAGCATGTATATGCCTATATGTATATATGTGTATATGCATATACATATATGTACATATATGCACACACACACACACACATACACACCAAAACAAGTGAACCTGGGAAACATCCATTTTGCAAGTGGAGACCACACCCATTCACTATCCAGGTGCGGCCACAGTTGCCTCAACCTCAATATATGTTTGTGCATCAACAGCCAAGGCATCCACAGTCCACCCATTAATGGTTTTTGATAGCAAATAGAGTGTCTTACAAACGGCTTCGAGCCCAACCACAGAAGCAGAAGAGCTGTCTTTCCAGCTTGATTAACCATGTAGCTGGGCCAGGAACGATAGTTAGGCATTAGATGATGACTGATGCGATAAACACATTGGCCACCTCCAGTCTCCCTTTCAGGGATAGCCACTGCCAAGACCAAGTCTTTACTATGTGGGTCACTCTGCTCAAAACCTCAGCCTAGTTCTTCTCTATCTGGAAGTCTGGACCAAATCAAACCTCTAACAACTTAACCAGGCCCTCCGTCCAACATCCCACGATGCTGTTCGAAGGCATTGACTTGTCTCTCCAGGTGCTGAGCTGCAAGCCAACTGATTTTTCTCAATTAATCTTTGCTTCTGCCACCATCTTGTAATCCTTAATTGTCTCACCTATCCTCCGCAGGTATTCCATTTCGGTCACGATGATGGTGATGTCATCCACATATGCTGAAACCGATCCTCCACAAGCCGGCTCTCTCAGGATGCCCCTCAACTTTTGCAGCAATGGCTCAAGAGCCATTACATACAAAAGTGGTAAGAGTGGATATCCTTGACAAACTGAATGTTTGATGTAGAACAGCATTGAGAGAAAACCATTCACTTGAATGATCAAGTCGACGTTGTTGTTTATTTGTATGATCCACCTAAGGAAGCCAAGACCGAAGCTGAACTGTGTAAGAACAGACACCAGGTAGCGATGGTCAACCCTATTGAATGCCTTAGCTTGGTCTAAATGGACCAGTGCCTCACCATTGCCAGATTTACTATCAAATCCCTCTGAGATGTAACATAGAAGGTGAAGATTATCCTGAATGGTTCTGCCAGAAACAGCACATGTCTGTGCCTCCCTAATCAGGCCATCTGTTAGGTCTCTTCTACTCTCCGGTCCCCACAAAAAGCTGGGTGAAGTGCTCCTGAAAGGTCTTACACATCTCCTTGTGTTCGTTTATTAACTCACCTTGTTGGTTCACCAAAGATTGAACCACTTTGGGTTTCCACTACTCAGGCCCATCCAGTGACCTTGATCGCCTTGCAACCCACTGCACGAAGTCTACCTCTGACAATGCACCCCATGTGTTTGGCTTCAAGGTGCTGGTTTAATTCCAGTCTCTTCACCTTCATCTGGGATGCTGAGCCAGTCCTCATTGCTTCCTCTGGGGTCTTAACTAATTCTAGTTCCCTCCTAGACTCTCTAGTCACTAACCCTAAGCTTTATCTAATAGACTCAAATTTAATGGCTCGTTTGAGGGCATACCACCATTTCTTGTTTATAATGGTTCCAGTCAATGCCCTCTGTATTAACATCTTAATCTGGTTCCTGTATTCTTCAATCACCAAAAGGTATGTATTGAATTTCCAGTAGTTGGAACCTTGACTGTATAGCCTATCTACGTTCAGCTTACAGGTGACAAGCTTGTGATCCCTGTAGCTGACCAGATGAACTGTGGACACTTAGCTGTATTTCTGTCTATTTCTCTAATTAAAATTCTATCTGTGTTTGACCTGTGTTTGAAGGCCCATTTCTGCTTGATCATGTCCACAATAGAGTATTAGAGAATTCCAGTCTATATGGAGCTGCTAGCTGAAAGTGACTAAGCAGAGCTCGGAAGCAAGGATTACCTTTCCTATTCGTATTCGAGCCAACATAATCTATGTGTGCATCACAGATTGTGTTATAGTCTCCAAACAAAACTAGTGAATGTGATGTACCCAGAAACTTCTCCAGGACACGAAAATACTCACTTTGACCAATTGAATTGGGTGCATAAGTTGCAACCAGTCTGATAGTCTTACCACAACTGAATGTCAAGTTCATGACGACCAGCCTACATTCTGGATCAGAAAAAATTAACCTTTTCTCTGAAACTCAGTTTCTTTTTAATAGGACCAACAACCCACTTTTGCCCGAAGAATGGCTGGAGAAAGGAATTTCTAGTAAGCGTTCAGGAGTGGGAGCAAATCTCTTGGCCCCTTTATCTAGGTTTCAGTAGCAACAATTACATCCAAATCATGTGACCTAATGTCATTTAGGAACTGCCCTTGCTTCCAGCTCAACACCAGGCCACGTACATTTAAACAACCAACCTGAATAGCCATTGTGACCTACTTTAATCAGTGGTGGGAGGTGGATTCTCATCCACCTCTTTTCCTTTGTCACGGGCTTGTGGAGTTGCAGGAGGTAGGCCTTCGAATATTAGCAGTGAGAAATCTTTCCGCAATGGGCCTACATCATCCCTGAAATCATTTTTCATTATATTATAATTTTTTTCCGGCAATTTGGTAGACGTGATAGTTTTTTGATGAGTGTTCATCCATCCATTTGGCAGTTGGGGTGACTGCCAAATGGCTTAATAGCCTGTTGTTTGATGTTCTCATCACCATCAAGTTGTCAATCAATTTGTCCATCTCAATGGGTGGTCTCTTTGCTTTTTTAATTTTATGGCTGACATTGATGTTGGTAGGTTTTGAAGGGGAGGTTTGGGTGAGCTTTCTTTTCACTGTTGACCACTTCTCCCATTTCTCTTTGCTGCTGCTTCTAGAGTTGGTGTTGCAGGTTCACTTGTCATTGTCTTTTCCTCTTCTTCCTCATCTAGCTCTTCCCGAGGAGGGTTGCATTTGGCCTTTATGTGGCCTTTCTTGCTGCAGTTAAAGCATCTGGGCTTACATCCTTCTACAGAGATGACCAATCTGGCCTCTCCCACATGAATCACCTCTGGTATGTCTTTTAGTGTCAGGGGTTCTGCTTGTATCAAGATATTGAAGCTTTGCCCCTGCCAAATCTGTTTTTCTGTAACTGTAGCTTGGAGGAGTGTAATCTTCTCCTCCAGGTCTATGGTTGTGGTTGTCACTAACCAGGCAGCATCCATTTCCAGTGGGATATTCACTATCTTTATCCTTGAAGTTCTCCTCCCCTTGTAAGTGGGGAGGAAAATTACTTCTGTTTTTAAGGTTGGTTTGGAGTGATGTTTCACCTTCTCCCCCATAGCCATCTTTACTTCAATCATCAGAAACTTTTTCCTCTCGTTAGGTAAGTGATATCTTGCCATATCAGCTTTAGACACTCCTCCACTGCTTCTTTGGATACCTTATCTATTTCTTTGCTTTTATGTTGAACATTTTGTACACAATAGTTGTTTTATTTGTGTTTTTCATTATGGTGTTTGGAGGGGCCACTTTAACCTCTGACCCCTCCTTTCTTAGCATCTCTTTATACTTGGCAAGTTCCTTTTTCTCTATAGTTATGTTTTTTCTCTTCTTGCCAGCTGCGGCTGCAAAACTTAAGTCTTTTAGGTGACACTGCTGATGAATTTTTTTCTCCGGGAGTCACAGGTGACTCACTGGTAGACAAACTGGGTACTTCAATATTTCTTTTCAGATTTAACTCCTTTTTTGACAAGGCTGCCAGCAAATTCATTTTTCAGGAGTTACCAGTGACTCACCGGTAGACAAACTAGGTACATCCATATTTCTTTTCCTTTTTTTTGTTGCCACATTTTGTGGTGACATGACTGGTGTTTTCATGGTTTGAGACAATGGTGATTCCACCGATGATACTGGTGACAGTTTCAGAGTATAACTTTCAACTCCATTGAGTCATGGAAAATGGCCAATGCTGAACACACAAATTTTGGGGTTACTTCCCATAGAAAAATTGGCTTGACGCTGTACAGAAATTTTAAACAATAATAATTCCCACACACGGGGGAATTTGAAACAGGTTGCTTTCAACAGCAATAAGAACAGTTCTTCAACCAACAATTAGCTTTGACAAATAACTCCAACAAATTTACAAACAAAGCTCACCTTAGTTTCACACAGCCAAGTAAAATAATAACTTCAGGAAAACATATTTTAGACACTTTCAAAATATAAGACCAAAATCATTTCTATACAAAGATTTAATTCTCTATTAGGCACAAAGGCCTGAAACACAGAGTGGATGGCACAAGGACAGACAGAACAATACAAGTGGGGACAAAACAAGAAAAGGATGAAAGGTGAAATTATATAAAAATGAAGGTAAAATGACCATTTGAACCCCACTCTTGGGTGGTTACAGTTAACTGTTTTTGTTTTCAGTTTTTTTTTATCAGATTTTCATCATTTAAAATTTTACTTACTGTATTTATGAGTTCATGTATTATGTCTTTGTAATCTACAGCTGGAGGTAGGGTATCATATTCTACCTCTTCTCCTCTCGGGTTTACTCCACTAATTCTTTATTACCCACAAGGGGTGAAATACAAAGGTGACAATACAAGGACAGACAAAACATGAAGCAGGGAAGAAAAAATAAAGCAAATGAATGATGGTTACTCAAACCCGGCACTTGAGCAGTTACATTTAATACATTTTAAATCTTTTTTTCTTTTTTTTCTCTCATAGTTTATCCAAAAATGTTTGACTCCAAAATAAGTGTCACTTGGCATAGATGTGTTTTTTGTTTTTCTGCTGCGAAGGTATCCTGTTTTGTTAAGTTGTAATATTGGACTCTCCCACGCTACTTGCTGTTGGCGTTTGTAACCAATTCCAGCTGCATCATAGCAGCTCTGCACTGTGGGAAACTGTATTTACTTAGTTCATGTACTGCACCATGTCTTTGCAATCCATGACCAGAGGTAGGGTCTCATGTTCCACCTCCTCTCCCAACTGGTCAACTAGTGAACCAAATGTCTCTTTTAACCCCATGTACCTCTCTCTGTTGACCAATATGCATTTAGTGCATTCCAGCTTTGCTTCAGCTGCCAATCTCACTTCAATCACTGACCCAATTCTGGCAATCATGCGCTTGACCACCATGCCCCTGGCGCACGTCACAATGTAAACCTTGTGCTTTTGAGAGACTTTGCAGGTCTCTGTAATTTGTCCGTCCACACCTAGGTCTGTATTACCACATTAGGCACTGAAGTTAACCTGGGTGGCACCACTATTCCTCGGTGCTTCCACTTGTGGTACACGCTGCGTGAGCATGTCTAGTCTGTTAAATATCTGTGCATTGTCCGCAGTGTTAATGCTTTTCTCCTTCTCTCCAGGAGCCTCCGGGGTGACCCCGCAGCCACATCTATTGACTAGGGAAGGAAGCTGAGTACATCTTCACTGAAGAATAGTCAACAAACCATCAAACCGTCTGCCAGGAGACTACCCATTTCTTTTCTTTTGTATGTCAATAGCATATACTGTATGTCTACATTTTTATTTCACCTACAGGGAGACATAGTAATATTTAAATGTATTTCCTTTCATCTCATTTATGCTGTGTTGTTCATAAAAATTCATATTGTTCAATTAATGATTAGCAATCAAACGTAGAGATATGCAAATTAAGTTCTGCACCATGATGCTAACCTAATTTATGAGTGCCACATATGTAGCAGCTGATTTTGCTATTTGTAAGGAAGTTGCATACATCTTTTTGTGAAAAGAAATTTTTTAAAATTTATGATTTTTTCATCTCCCCTCTCCACACCATCCTGATTGATTTTGGCCTATTTTTTTTTTTTGTACTACACACTTAAAAACCATGAGAGTAGCCTTTTTGGTAGAAAAAGTAAGCAATTTGAAACTATTTGCAGATGATCAGCTGAGTTTTGGATCAGGATGCTCATACAGGTTGGATTTTCTCTATTTTGAGTGAAATTTTTCCATTTTTTTTTTCACCACAGCTTTTGAAATGATGGGTGGAATCTTTTTATGAAAAACAATTTTTGAAAGTTTATAATTTTTTTCACACACCTCACCTCGGGACTGAGTTGTCCAAAGTTTTTGACCAATATGCACTCAAGAATCATGGGAGAAACCTTTCCGGTAAAAAAAAAAAATAAAAATTGTAAATATTTTCAGATGAAAAGGTGTTTAATTTAAGGGAGATTTGGCTGTTGTTTCTAGAACACACACTTGTATCCCATTACATTCACTGTTGTTTTCCTTCTCAGTATTATAGCTTATATCTATCTTCATTTATCACTCATCTGGGATACATGGTACACTGAATTGCGAACCATGTTACACTTAACACAAACTGAATAGTGATAACACTAGTTGGCAATCAGTCAAAGATTTCGTTTAGACCACAAAAAAAATCCCCAGCGACCATTCAAATGCTCAGCCACCCAGAATGCAATGATTATCACTTGTGTTTACATCTCTCTCCTGTCTGTCAGTGTATTTTTCACACAGATTTATGTACAAGTAACCATCAACATAACACCAATGAACAGAAAAAATATTTTTCACTGATATATTCTTTATTATTTACTATGTTATTAAATTTTAAATCACATCTTGTTAAATTTTACTCTAAATATTATTCCAGCCTGGTGCCTTGCTATACTCAAGAAGACCCATACTCTGCAGAAGTGTTAAGACTGGTTCCTCTGGTGGTGAAAGTACTTGTGGTAGTGTCACATAAAAGTGCCTGTGCAGTTTCACATAAAAGAGCCCATGCAGTGCCACCTGTGTGGTGCCACATAAAAAAGTCCGTGTGGCACCATGTAAAAATGCCCATGTGAAGTACCATGTAAATGCGCCCAGCACACTCTGTAAAGGAAGGGTATCTAGCCATAGAAACCATGCCAAATCAGACTGGAGTCTGGTGCGGCTCCCCAGCTTGCCAGCTCTGGTTAAACCGTCCAACCCATGCCAGCTTCAGCAATGGACACTAAATGATGATGATGAAGCAATTCATTGTGTTTGTAATACTGTTTGGAGAAGTTATTTGGATAAGTTAGGGGACAACTTAGGATTTGGGAATGAAGTGTATTTTCCCCACGTGCTCTCTAATTCATTTTTCACTGATTCATTTACCAGTTTTGGCTTTTTGTTTGTTTTGGAACCAAACACCCATGATAAACGAAAATAGTAGTCATATGAAGTAGTGATTTTTTTTTAAACCACGGTACACTTCAGAACAATTAAAAATATCTTGGTGTATTTTGTATTGATGAAAAATGATATTTATATAGTTTTGTGTATAATCATAAATTACTTAAACTACTATAAATTTTTAAGTACTTTTATATTCACCAAATAAAGCATAGATAGAAGACTTTATATTTAGAATTAGTAGCTTGCTATACTCCCTAATCATAATGCTTGGCAATATACCAAGCTGAGCTGAACTTGAGGACAGAAGATTAAGAAATGACTATGACACATCAGTACTGATGCTGAAATAAACTTCCCCTTGTTGCTACTGTGGTTGGGGCCTGTCTATCTTGTATTGGTTTTATTAGCTATCAGGGAACCTGCAGCTGACATAGACAGCCCTCTTCATCAAGTTTTGCTTGTGAAATCACGTCATCACCATCTTTCACTTGTTTCATTTGTTCTTGACCTGTGGAACTGGTTTGCCTGCAATATACTGGTGCTTTATACTACAATATACTACAATATACTGGTGCTTTTAAGTAACTGGGGGTTGATAATGGCTGCATGAAATTCAGAACAGGTTTTTGTTTCTTGGTTGGTATTATTAATATAAGAAATATTTACTTTGAAATTCCTATAAGTTTGTTGTGACAAAAAGCAAGACACAAGAAAAGACAAATTAAATAAAATAATGAAAATGTCAGCTGTAATAACTACTAGTTTCACCTAGTTTATAACTCCCTATAGCTATTATATTGACTTTATTACACATTTTTTCCCATTTGAGAAGAAGGGGAAGAAGGAGAGTTAGTTTACCCTAATTTCCAGTCAATCACCAATTGCTGTATGTGTGTGTTGGTGGACACACACACGTATGTGTGTGTGTGTGTGTGTGTGTGTACAATAGAAACAAAAGAAAATAATGAAGTATTATTTGGTTCCTAATCACAGCCTTAATAGGAATAATTAAGAGCGCCTGTAAATGGGGGAATATTTTTTTAGTTCAATTATCATTAGTAAAAAGATCTGTGGAAATTCCATACTTTATAGATTTTCTTGCTTTTATTTTGGTACATAAATTTATATATTTTTTATAACATATTTTCTTTATATTACAAATATTGATGATAATTACCTTGACAGTGGATTGTAGGTATTGAAAAATTAAGGGCTGGCATAGCTGTGGGAGTTGAGAAGTTTGCTTCAAAATAGTTGGGTTTCAGGTTTGATTCCAATGCATAGCATCATGGGTAAGTGTTTATTACAGCCCTGTAAAACAATTTGATAGGCAGAAACTATAGAAATCCTTACCTTCTGTGACTGTCTGTATCACCCCATCCCTTATAATATAATTCCACAAATGTAGCTACCCCTGCATCAGGATCCTGACAATAATGGTAATTAAAAGTCATACACACATATAAGCACCATAGAGGCAGCTACCTCTACACACTCTCAGTAATATCCGTGTATGCAGCACAGAATTTTGTCAGTGAACAGGTCGCGGTCTCAAAGTGACAAAAATTTTTTGACAAATTAAATTTAAATGTTGAAGTGAATGTTTCTTGAATGGCTTATAAACACCTTCCACACTGCAATTGTTTATATATA
>NC_042997.1:85653339-85693339 GCF_006345805.1 Octopus sinensis | reverse complement strand
TTGATAAACATGATAATGATGCCATTGATGATGATGATATATGAGGAAAAGAAAGAACCTGTTGATAAATACAATGACAGACTATAGTATATATTCTCCCTCCCTCCAGCTGGGGTAACTATGTATTTCCTCTACAGCAAGACACCTGCTTCTGTTCCTCTGTCATACTCTAAGCTCTCATCACCTAGCACAAAGCTACCTCCTTTAATAACCCACCATCTCTTGAGAGATCTTTGTCTTGCAAGTTACTTGGTGACCTCACTGGTGCTGGTGCCATGTAAAAAGCACCCAGTCCATTCAGTAATGTGGTTGGTTTTTAGAAGGGCATCCAGCTTTATAAACCATGCCAAAGTAGACAGTGGCCTATGGTGTAGTCCTCTGGCTTACCAGCTCCTGTCAAAATCCAACTAATGCCTGCATAGAAGACAGATGTTTAATTATGATGATGATGATATGTATACATATGTGGCTGTGTGGTTTTGGTAGATGGAAACTAAATGAAGCCCATCGTGTGTGTGTATTTGTATACACAAACACACACACATATACATATATATAGTTCAAATTTATAGAAAAACAAAAGATGAGGACGGATATATGAAGAACAAACAGGTGTATTAGTTTGATGCTCAGGAAAGTGTAAAGGTCTTTTATGTTTTGATCCTACACTCTTCAACAGAAAGGAATAAGAGAAAATAAACAGAGAGGCAAATAATATATATGTTTATATATGTGTGTCTTTGTATCTTTGTTTGTCTCCCCATCATTGCTTGACAACCAGTGTTGGTGTGTTTATGTCCCTGTAACTTAGTGGTTTAGCAAAGGAGACCAATAGAATAAGTACTAAGCTTAGAAAAAATAAGTCCTGGGATCGATTTGTTCAACTAAAATCCTTCAGAGCAGTGCTCCAGCATGGCCAAAGTCAAATGACTGAAACAAGTAAAACTAATAAAAGAATATATATATATAGTCATCAGGAGATGCTACACACACACACACATTTTATCCCCTGCTGGCTGACAAATGTGTGCACTGATACGCATGTATGCATACATGCACACAACCAGTCAAAATTATGGGAACCTTTCTTGTGTAAAAGGGAAAGTGAAAGTGGGAAAAGGAGGATTAAGAGAAAATATGATGATGATGATGGTGGTGGTGGTGGTGGTAGTGGTGGTATGTGGAGGCGGTGATAATGATGATCGATCATCATGGTTGTGGTGGTGATGGTGAAGGCGGCAGTGGTAGTGGTAGTGGTGGTGTGTGTTGTGGTGATAGTAATGATATTGACAATGATGATGATGCTGGTGGTGGAGGTGGAGGTGGGGATGATGGTAGTGGTGGTGATGATGATGATAATGATGATAAGTGTTGCTAATGGCAACAACATGGATTGATGATTATTGATAATGAGGTAGAGAATGAAGTGAAGCATGCGATTAATGATGATGATGATGATGGTGATCATGATGACGATGATGACAACGATACTGGTGATGATAATGGCAATAGAAATTATGATAGGTAAAATAACAATCTAAGTAATCTTTAAGGATATAAATACTGTTTATGATGATGTTAACGTTGCTTATTATTATCATCAATTTCATCCTTGATTTTCATGTACATCATTATATGATGAAGATAAGTAATAACAACAACAACAATAATAATAATAATAATAATAATAATAATAATAATAATAAGAAGAAGAAGAAGAAGAAGAAGAAGAATGATGATGAATATCATGATGATCATGTTTATAATAATGATAATAATAATAATGATTATGATAGTCTGTTGATAATGATGATGATAATAATAATGATAGTAGTAGTAGTAGTAACATTAACAATAACACTACCACCACCACCACCACCGCTGCCACCACTACCACCACCGACAGCAACAACAACAGAAGCAGCAACAGCAGCAGCAGCAAATAAGATATAAATTTATTTGGAAAGGTCACACTTGCTGAATTTCTTCCCTACTGACAAATTTAAAGGCAAATCACAGTTACACCATAAAACTTCCAGAGATACAGGTTGATAGTTATTTAGACAAACATGAAAGGAGAGATATGTATTACTCACGTACCCTGTCTCCCTTCATCATCACCCCTCCCTCGTAACCCCACCCGTACACAATCCAACCCCACCTTCCTTATCCATCCCATCCATTCCACCCTACCCCTTCCCTTACACCCACTCCCACATTCCCCACCTCTACCCCCACCCTCAGCCCACCCACATACCCCCACCTCTACTCCTATCATCAGCCTAACCCACACCCCACCCTTGCTTTTCCCACTCTCGCCTCTTCCACATCCCAACACCATCACACCACACTACACACCACTACACCATACACTATCATGCCACACAACACCACATCATATCACATCACACCACCACGCACACACTAGCACTGACCACTTCCCAGCCCCACATCCACACACCTACACATACACACATGCACACATCAATGTCACCAGCCCTCTTCCACATGCACATACATGCTCTCTTATACACATGTACGCACACCTTCGTTTTGGGATCACCACTACTTTATCATATCGCCTTTTTCCAAGCTCTCCTGTGTGAAGCCTCTGTCCGGCATTCGCCATGATAGATCGCTAGCCTCTACACATTCTTTATTTTCTATCCTTGTTTCTTTCTGTGTTCCTTTCTTTGGAAGAATATAGGCTCGAAACATTAAAGACTTTTTCACTTCCTGAGCGTTAAACTAATACATCTGTTTGTTGTCTACACCACCTGTCTTCGTCCTTTGTTTTTTGTGAATTCTCCCTATATACATATATATATATATATATATATATATGACTGTTTATCTGATACTCTGTTTTAAGATGGTTTTGATTAGAAGCAAATGGAATTAAGTAACTGTTTAAAGTGGGTTGTATTGGATTTTGGGTAAAATCAGGAATATGATTCCAGTTGCTATAATCAATAACATGTCTTGAAAAAAAAAGAGGGTAGTAAAGCTGTGCAAGCAGTAATGGTTGTTGTTGTTGTTGTTGTTGTTGTTGGTGGTGGTGGTAGTGGTGGTGGTTTGTTATTTTTACTTAGGTCAAAAAACTCTTCCATCCTTTCAGAGGCCTGTAGGACTACCTAATCTAATGCGTCCTTTATTTAAGAAGTTATATTGTGATTTGAGGGAAATTTGGTTGCTATTTGTAGCAGGTTGAGCAACCTCAGAGAGATATGCTCATTGTCTGAAAATGATAATGGAATGATATTAAACTGCAGGCTAAATGCATTATAGTATAAAAGTGGAATAGTTTAGCTTCGTATGAGGAAGAAAAATGTACCATTCTGGGCATTACACTTTATTCTCTAACAAAAGTCTCTACTTGGAACATTAGGCCTTACATACAACCAATTTATTTCACTTTTGAACTGAAAATATATTATTTCTAATATAACTGAGTGTGACTCCTCCACTACTTTCCTCCACTCAAACAATTTTATGGCAATTTATAACATGGAAGGCAATAGGAACATAAGGAGGAAGAGAAGAGAAAGAGAGATAAAGAGAGAAAGAGATAGAAAACATCATGACAACTGCAATACATACATACATACATACATACATACATACATACATACATACATACATACATAGATATATGCATACATACATGCATGCATACATAGATACATGCATACATACATATATACATACATACATGAATACGTACATGCATAAATATGTGTGTGTGCATGCATGTCTATATATAGATAAATCATATTTACATGCTTTAAGTTACAAAACAATTTGTTGTGATATCTGAGTTTTCTTATAGTTAAATAAATTTCATCATACTATTTCTCTCACTATGTATTGGGTTCTCCAGAAAGTTTGTGCTGATTTTTAAAGGAAAGAAAAAGGCCAATAAATACTTGCCATTACATTTTTAATCAACCAAATATGAACCATTTTGTTGCACAGTGTGTCTCCACCTTTCCTTTAACTTGAAAATATCCTCTTCCCAGGTATCTTTTCACATCATCCAAGGAATTGAACTTTTTACCACTAAGACTATTCTTCAGAAACCTGAATAAGTGGAAATCCGAAGGAGCAATATCTGGTGAATATGGAGGGTGGGATAACACATCCCAGCTGAACTGCAGCAATATTTTCTTCCACGGAAAGATAGCTCAAACTGTGCTTTAAATGGAGGTGTAGTAAAATCCTATTTTATGGACTCAACTATGTTCTAAAATAAGTCGAAATGTAAGCTAATATAAATTGGCAAGAAATTTCCGGACAACCCAATATAACTGGATATACATACATATATATATACACACATATATATATATATACTCACATACACACACTAATGCATATATATATATATATGTATGCATACACAGACTCATACCTGGTCAAGTGTTTTCTGTAAAGTTCTATGGTAACCAATGCCTTGTGAGTGAATTTGGTTGATAGAAACTGTGTGGAAGGCCCTTGTATGTGCATTTATATATATGTGTGTGTGCATGTGTCTGTGCATCGTTTAACGTCTGTTTTCCATGCTAGCATGGGTTGGATGGTTCATCTGGGGTCTGGGAAGCCAGAAGGCTGCGCCAGGCCCAGTCTGATCTGGCACTGTTTCTACAGCTGGATGCCCTTCCTAATGCCAACCACTCCGTGAGTGTAGTGGGTGCTTTTTATGTGCCACCTGCACAGGTGCCAGACGAGGCTGGCAAATGGCCACGATCGGATGGTGCTTTTTACGTGCCATGTATATATATATGCATATATATATGTACACACACACTTAAAGTACTCTGGATATATTTATCATGCTTTACACAAATACATGCATATGCATTCATTGATCAGTGATGAAAAGGAAGAGAAAATCTCAGTTTACATTCACCAGACTTTGATCGTTCTTCTCTGCTACAATTTTAATTTAGTTTTATGATTAATTGAGTTGTCTGACTGTTCTGATTATTTGCTTCAAGACCTTTAAATAATAACCTGACAAAAGTTAATTCGATTCTACTGAGATAAACAAACCAATTAGAACTATCAGGAAAAATTTTCCATCTTTAAAGATTTTAACAGTTATTTGATTAACAAATAATATCTTGAAAATTTGTAGAACCATTACGAATTCATGGTGCATCTTTTGACAATATCATGTGATTTTAACATTTAAATTCAATTTTGTTCACTCTTTAAACTGATCTGTTTTATGGGTGTCTATTTACATACAAAACTATCTCTCTCTCTCTTCCTCTCACAAATGCACAGACTTAATATATGAGTTAGATTAAAATCATCAGAGACATTTATTGACAAAGCAACTCAATATAAAGTGTATTTGTTCTGTTTTAACAATATACATGTACCTAAACTCATGTATACATAAATGCACAAATACATACACACACAAAATCCCAAACCCACAATCCATATATACATATCATCATCATCATCATCATCACCATTGCCGTCATCATTATCATTATCACCATCGTCATTTAACATCTGTTTCTATGCTGGCATGAATTGAACAGTTAGACTGGATCTGGTAACTTGAAGGGTTGTGTTGAGCTCCAGTGCTTTCACATGATTACATGTTTACTACTGCTGGATGCCCTTTCTAATGCCAACCATCTTATAGTGTGTACTGGGTACTTTTTTACATACCACCAGCATTAGTGAGGTTGTCAAGTAATTTGCAAGACTGAAAAAGAATATAAAAGGAAGAAAGGTAAAAGCCACCCACCAGGAGTTGTAGTGGGAGCATTATAGACAGAAAGTGGCTCTGTCAGGTGCTGAGAGACTAATGTATGATAGCAGGGCCAGTACATTTCTCTTGCTATAGAGGGTGTGTATGTACAACAAAGTGTAAGCGTCTTCAGAGAAAAGTTGGGCATAAGAAGCATCAAATGTGGTGTGCAGGAGAGATGACTGCACTGGTATCTTCATGTGGTGCATATGGATGAGGACAGCTGTGTAAAGAAGTACCAGTCTGTGGAAGGAACCTGTGAAAGAGGTAGACCCAGGAAGACATGGGACGAGATGGTGAATCTTTGAACATTGGGCCTCACAGAGGCAATGACAAGTGAGCAAAATCTTTGGCGATATGGCGTACTTGAGAAGACCTATCAAGCCAAGTGAAATTGTAGTCATGGCTGATACTGGTGTCACATAACTGGTACCCATGCCAGTGACATGTAAAAAGCACTCTTGGAGTAGTTGGTGTTAGGAAATGCCTCCAGCCGTAGAAACCATGCCAAATCAGACTGGAACCTGGTGCAGCTCTCCAGTTTACCAGTTTCAGTCAAACTGTCAACATGGAAGGTAGATGCTAAATGGTGATGATGATGATGATGGTGATGATATATATATATGTGTGTGTATGTGTGTGTGTGTGTGTGTGTGTGAAGGGAGGTTTATTTTCTTTCAAACATGTTATATTGCTCATATTTCCTTATATTCTTATTACATTTTTCTGTTGTTTGGAACTATAATATTTCCAAATCCATTAATATTTCAAAACATTCTTGGCCTCATACTCTGAAGAATATGATAGTGGGTGTGTTACTTTGGATAAAATTGCAGACCTCTTGACATCATAATATTGGTGTGTGAGTTCAGTTACCATCAAAGTAGCAAACCAATCTTTTAAAAAAGGCAGTGAGTTTAAAATCGTTCCTGCACTTGGAAAAATGTTTAGCAACATTTTTTCCAAATTTGTTATGAGTTCAAATACCACCAGAGTTAACTTCGCCTTTTATCCTTTTGGGGGTCTATGAAATAAGTACCAGTAATTGACTTATCCCCTCCTCCGAAATTGCTGGCTTTGTGCCAATATTTGAAATCAATATGATGGCAGGAGTGGTAAATTTTTGTGTCATTTTGCAGAGGGCAGTAAAGGATCATGAGAATTCATTTGTAACTAATAAAATACAAAACTGATAGTCCATTGGTTACGATGACAAGGGTTGATCCAATCAATGGAACAGCTTGCTCATGAAGTCAACATGCATGTGGCTCAGCACTCTACAGACATGTATACTCTTAATGTAGATCTCAGGGAGATTCAGCATGATGTAGAAAGGGATAAGGCTGGCCCTTTGAAATACAGGTACTACTTATTTTTTCCAGCTGAGTGAACTTGTGCACCATAAAGTAAAGTGTCTTGCTCAAGGACGCAATAAATCACCAGGAATTGAACTCATGACCTTATGGTTGTGAGCTGAATACCCTAACCACTCAGCCACGAGTGGATAATATATTTTTTTTTACTCTAGGCACAATTTTGGGGGAGGGGACCAGTCGATTAGATTGACCCCAGTACACAACTGGCACTTAATTTATCAACCCCGAAAGGATGAAAGGCAAAGTTGACCTTGGCAGAATTTGAACTCAGAATGTAAAGACAGCCGTAAAGACAAGTGGATAGCAATATTGGGGGACAAAATACCATGTGGCATTTGATTATTTCTTTTTACATTCCATGATCAGATACTGTCGAAACCCATTTAGCCATTCATCCTTCATTAAAGTTAAATATGATTACTGGTCAATAAAATTAGTACCAGGGTGTCAATGGAATCAACCATACCATAGTAGTTGGGTTTCAATGGGGCCACAACTTTTTCTCTAAAGGCAATAAAAGAATACATTTGCATGTATGTGTGTATATATATATATATATGTGTGTGTGTGTGTGGTGGGGGATAAAAACTCCCTTCATTCATGAATGACCATGGGATTGCACCTAGAAAGTTCCCCTCCAATGCCCAAGTCTGGGCAAGGTTATTTATGGAAGACCAGCAGTCACCCATGCATGCCAGTCTCCCTCTCTACATGTCAATAATGTTATTGAAAGGAAAAGCAAAGGCTGGTACAGCTTGGCACCAGTGATGTCGCAACTCATTTCTACAGCTGAGTGAGCTGGAGGAACGTGAAATAAAGTGTCTTGCTCAAGAATACAACACACAGTCTTGTCTGGGAATTGAACCCACTACCTCATGATTGTGAGCCCGATGCTCTAACCATTGAGCCATGTGCCTTCACACACACACGCACTCACACACGCATGCACTCACACACACACACACACACACACACACCTCAAACATACACACGTATGTAAAGGCACATGGCTATATATATATATATATATATATATATATATAAATATATATATATCTATATATATATATATTACACATACTAAATATACATGCTCTGCTTGTTTGCCAGTAGGCTGCAATTTAATGTGGCGGGGATGTCTCTTTGAAAGCAGTGGCTGTTAAAACACCTGAAAGTCATACATAAGTGTGATAACTCTCCCTAAATTTCATTCAAGAACAATAGACATCAATGTTTCACCATTTTGCTGTTTATCAACATCATGCACCTGGACTAAATTGGAGGTGAACTGAATCGCCAGTCCATGACTATACAAATGATGTTAAAACCATATGCTGACAGTGCATACATAAGAATATATTCAAATATGAATTAGAAGTGGTCCTAGTGTTGTAAACATCATCAACCATCCATATATTCTTTGCTTGTTCTTCAAGCATGTTCTTTGCTTGTTCTTCACCAGGATGCAATTTAGCATGGTGGGGATGCCTCCCTCAAAGCGCTGGCTGTTAAAACACCTGAAAATCATAGACAGATGAGACAACATTTCACCAATTATTTCGACGTCTGATATGTGGCACACTAGTACACTTGTACAGACAATGTTGATTTGATGGAGGGAGTGAGCTGATGTACAGTATGTACATTTCATCACCATAAACAAATCATTTGTGCAGGTCAATCAGCAAAGCCTGAATACGCACACATTGTCTATGATGTGAGACTCCATCCATCGTCGTCGTCGTTGTCGTCGTAAATGGATCTCTGTCACTTTTGCCAATGAGTTTTCTTGTTTCACCAAATGAACTACTTACTCATTGAATTATTTATAAGTGGCTTAGAATTTCACAGACATGATCACTGCTTAAACAAATCTCACTTAGAATGAGTGTAATGCAGTATGTGGTTCAGTCCATTGATGAGCTTCCACACAGATGTTGACCGAATATCTTCAGAATTTCAGCATCTGACAATATTGTTCAATCAGGCAGTGTCAACAGCTCGGTGTTGTTGAGTAGACATAAAAAAAAAAATGAACAAAGATAGGTAAAAGTTATGTAAGGTTGATAATAAAAAAAAATGCTAAACAAACAGGGAAATATAATCTTTTGACCAAATGATAAATCTGAGACAAGTTGTTCAGAGAATGTAAAAAATGAAAACAAAATGAAAACAAAGAGGAGTACATAAGTATATATAAGTATTTTGATGTAAATGACAAAGTCAACACAAGTTGTGTGAAGAAGTTGTGAATAGAGGGAAATTAGTTTAGAGACTTACACCATTTGAGGAAAGAAATATAACAACCTGAAAACCAAGGAAAGAAACACATGATCACTTAAATAATCAAACATCTTATGTACTTTTTTAAAATTCGTTTTCCCTTATTAGTACCTGCAAATGACTGTATTGTTGCAATTAAATATTCTAAATAGCATGGTTTATCAAGTGACAATCAGTTAGAGGTGACATTAGCCATTATTGTGTTGAAGTAGGAAATGGCAGATAAAGAATGAGAGGAGAGGTGATTTGGATATAGTAAGAGTGAGAATGAGAAAGTAAGATATAAAAGAGCAGAACAATGTTAATATTGTATATGTTTTTATAATGCAAAAATGTATTGAGTTTTATGACAAAAAAAAATACTGGTTTTTGTTCAGTTAACTGAAGTATTGAAATTGAAATTCTGAGTTAAAGTCTGAACATGTAAATTAATCATACAATTATTCATTTTACAATTGTTAACTAAAACATGAGTACAATACATGTCTGATGTAACAGGTACAAGGAAATATATAGTCATAAACATTGTGCTTTTATTGGATTGTTGTAAATTATAACATTGAAATTGACAATTTCATATAAAGTGATTATATAAGAAAGCTGTAAGGTTGAATCTACAGCTTTCAAAATTAATTTTGATAAACTATAATTAAAGGAAGGAGTAGTGACAAGGGATAAATAATTCGTTTATTCTTTTACTTGTTTAAGTTATTTGCTGTGGCTATGGTGGAGCTCTGCCTTAAAGGGTTTTAGTCGAAGAAATCGACCAAAGGACTTATTCTTTGTAAGCCTAGTACTTATTCTATCAGTCCCTTTTGCCAAACTGTTATGTTATGAGGACATAAACACACCAGCATTAGTTGCCAAGTGATAGCAGGGGGGACAAACACAGAAATAGACACACACAAATGTATACACACATACACACACACATCTCAAAATACAGGCGAGGATATAAACCTCAGAGGGATAAATATATTCAAGATTATACTGGTTGAATACCCAACAATATAGACACATACATATATATTATTAATATTATTAAAAACTAAGAAAGAAGATGGAAATAAGATTAATAAAAGTTTATTAATACATTGACAAGACTAGATCTACAATTGTTTCAATTCCTCACTTGCAACATAAAATCAACTAAATTTAATTTAATCTAACTAAACTGATTTAGTTAAATTAAATTAAATTTGGTTGATTTTATGTTGCAAGTGAGGAATTGAAACAATTGTAGATCTAGTCTTGTCAATATATTCATAAACTTTTATTAATCTTATCTCCATCTTCTCTCTTTGCTTTTGATAATATATATATATATATATATATTATATAAAAGGGCTTAGTAAAATAAATTACTTTGCCGCATACTGAACTCGTTAGAAATAGCAGCTAAAAAACTTTTATAAAACTATTTCTAACACTTAAAGAAAACCTCTCTCATATAGTGTTTGCTCAATTCAACCCAAGGGTTGAATTGAGCAAACACTATATGAGAGAGGTTTTCTTTAAGTGTTAGAAATAGTTTTATAAAAAGTTTTTTTAGCTGCTATTTCTAACGAGTTCAGTATGCGGCAAAGTAATTTATTTTACTAAGCCCTTTTATATAATGTAATAATTTGAATTCGCCTTAAATGGTCCCTTTGCATACTGAATACTTGGTGAAATTGATTAATTAATTAATTAATTTTACCCTCAATTGTTGAAATTATATATATATATATATATATATACATACATACATACATACAGCAAATAAGAAAATGGAGAGGATACAAAATGCAAAAGAGAGACATACATCATCTGGTAGACATTTCAGTGTGTCTATTTATTCCAAAGCATTAGAAAGTATTAGAAGAAAACATACACATGTAGTAACTATGTGTTAAACACACATGTATTAATATTACAGAAGAGAGCAAAATGTCAGTTCCTTACAGCCGTTTCTGCTAAGAGGCAACAAAATCTTCCATGCTATCTACATCTCTTCAGTGTTCTGTAGGGATGGGCAGATAAAGTTTGGATGATGAGTGTGCCTCCAGGCTTCTTCAGAGGGTCTCAGTGGTTAGGAAGGCTAATACATATAATAAACAGTTACCAATAGATACAGTGTATTTGTCATTATTGAAGAGGACTGAAAATGAATAGGAGCAAACATGTAGCTGTGAGAGAAGTACAACTTATTAAAATGAATTAGGTATAGGAAGGGGAAGTAAGCTACAAACTTCCTGTGTTGTAATCCAGGATCCATGTTACTTCATTCAATGGTGGAAAGGTGACTATTGTCATTCTTGGGAGGATTTTTTAGGAAGGACAGATTTAGGCAGTAGTTCACATTATGTTTAGATAGAAATTCACATCATGTTTACATAGAAATACAATGGTGGATTTGAAGATATGGTCCATGTTATGGATGTGAAAGTTCATATGTAAAGTGCCAGCTAGTAGGTGCAACATTGTGGATGGTATGGCATAAGCAGCCTATGATGGTGAACACATCATGGGAAAATTTGGTATATAAGTGTACTGATGAGAGTAAGGAACCAGGTGGTAACTAAAGTACAGTGTTAGTGTTTATTTTTTGCCGATCAACAAGTCTCTGAATCCCTATGTGTAGTGGGGTGGGGGTCATGGTTAGTCCTACAACCTAATTGGTCAGCTATTTTTTTGAAAACCATGACGTGGTTCAGGTTCGTTGATGGTTAACTGATAAGGCAAAAACAAATCGACTCACAGGAGAAGACACTAACCCCAGGTGCCAAATAGTGGAACTGAACCTGGAACCATGTTGTTGGGGAGCAAGTTTCTTACCACACAGCCATGCCAGGTAAATCATTAGTGGAAATATGTTGTCATGAACCAATGTTAAAAGTTATTCAAAACTTTTGCCTCTATAGTTATTTTGAAAAACAGTGACATTATTTAAATTACTTTTAAAAAATGAAGAATTCAGTAAAATAACTTTGTCATTATTAAGTTAGTTTTTGGAATTTAAATTGATGTGAAATTTTGAGGGAAGGTTTTAATTTAGATTATTTTAAAACATGAATTAAAAATTTTTTTAATGTGACTGCCCCTAGTTCTATGGTACAAAGTATGAATGTTGTACTGTAGAACTAGGAGCAGTGTCAGATATCAAAAGAGTTGAGTGATTTGAGTATTTAATTATACAGTATATATAGCTCAAGAGAAAATTTTACTTCAATTCTTTTCTAAATTTTTTTCTTTACCTTCCATTATCGAAGTATTACTACAGTATTATTGTAATTGATAATTTAACAATATAATTTTTAGTGATAACACATTTATTGCAAATATACAAATGAGAAATTTGTTTTATTTAATGATATTTCAAATCAATAAATTTTATTATTTTCAAAATTTGATTAATTTCCTATTTTGTGTAAGCACAACGAAATTTGAAAGAAGTGAAAATTATAATTATTGTATCTATAAATATAAATCGTTGAAATGGATTCCTTCAAAGGATCTCTGGAATATCATTACTGGATACCATTACTGGACAGGATGGATAGTTCAGAGATCAGAGAATTTCTCCAGGTTGAGCGAATACTTCTTCACATTGAAAGGTCATGGCTCCTGGTAATATGGAAATGTCATTAAAACAACACAGGGAAAAATTACAAGGCTGATTCTTCAAGTTGAACCAACCAATTACAGGTAAGTTCACCACCATCAATTCACCGTGAAGAAAGTTCTCTGCGAAGAAAGTTTACCAAGAAAATATATCCATAGTATTTCGCTTTTGGATTTGGCTTGCAAGATTCTTTATTTGAGTTTGTGTGTTGAAGCATATTCTGTTGTGTCTGGGGAGAGTCATTTTCTTTTTGTGCCTTATAATGTAACACACTCACCGGTAAAATTTCGATTTATTTCTTATTTTTATTTTCCTAAAATTTTTGTGCATCTTGCAACCTTTTCAATAGAGAGTTAAGACTATTGAAAAGGTTGCAAGACACAACAAAAATTTTAGGAAAATAAAAATAAGAAATAAGTGGGAATTTTACCAGTGAGTGTGTTACATTATAAGGCACAAAAACAAAATAACTTTCCCCAGACACAACAGTATATAAGATAAATATAGAATATCTATCTTTTAATAATTTGATCGGTGAGGAATGCCCCCAAAATGGTGCACATTCTCTGGCGATGATACCACAAACTTCTAGTGTCCTGTAAGTTACCTAACTTGTTTCATGTGAGATGTGGCTTAGAACTAGCACTAATATTTTATTATTTCTTTTCCTGCCATATTTGAAAAAAAATCCATTAATTTATTCGATTCTAACAATTATTTTTTTACATGTACGAGGGGATGCCGAAAAGATCCTAGCTTTAAGGGTATCACAAAAAGCCTGTTTGGAGGCCCAACCTTTCGAGTTCTTTTACAAGACTTAAAAAAACTGAAGGACTCTTGTAGTAAGTCTATGTGTGTGCATCTGAGAGGAATATGTTGAATAAAATCATAATTAACTAATCCACCTGAGGTTTTACCCAAAACCATGAAATTTTCAGCACTCTGCTTGCATGTGTATGCATAAATGTATTTACATATATATATATACATATATACATATATATAAATATATAAACACGTGTGTGTGTGTGTGTATTTACTTGTTTTAGGAGGGTTCATTAATCAGAAAAAAGAACATACCCAATATAAGTTGTAGAGAAGGTATAATTTGACTACAAAATTATAAATGAAGAAATTTGTTTGACCAAACATAATTCATTATTCAAAAATTTTATATTAAAATAATATATATATCTTTGTTAAACCAGACCTCAAAAAACAGGACGGCATTCCATGGAACTAGTTATGAAAAGTTCTGCAAGAGTATGGGATCATTGGACAGCTTCTTGTTACCTTGAAGTCCCTATAGGAATGCCATATTATTTGTGTTCAAATAAAAGGTGTTATATCAAGACCATTTGATATGGGTGTCAGGCTCTGCCAAGGGTCCTTACTGTCACCTCTCCTAGCAAGCTATGAGATGCTTGATGATCCCTTGAATGCAGAAGCAAAAACTCCAGAGAAGCAAGAGACTGACTTGACCAACATAAAAATATTATTAATCTCTGCTACGGTAATGAGTACTCTTTCTCTTCACTGTAGACACTAAGTAAAATCGCTATCTTTCACACATACAGGCTTGCTTTTTCAGGTGCTGGTACCACTTAAAAAGCACCAGTGCCAGTGCTGTGTTTATGCACCCATGCTGGTGCTACATAAACACACCTGTGACAGTGACACGTAAAATGTACCTAGCACGGCATTAGGAAGGACATCCAGTCTTGGAAACCATGGAGACCCGACGTTAAACGACGACGACGATGATGATGATGATGATGATGATGATGATACACATATACATATAATGACTGCCTCATCTTGTCAGATAACAGCCATCTCACATTCAACTGGATTGTTCTGATTTACTTCCATCCCTATGTGACTTTTCATGACATGCATCCATTGCCATAGGATTTATGAAATACAAAACAGATCAAGCAATGAAACAATAATAAGACACCTGTGCATCATTAGTTTTAATTGACAAAAGCTTGTCCGACACTTTTGCTAATTTCTCAGTTGCCATAGTAGCTTCTAGTGACAAACATTGTAAGATGACTGGTACTAGTTTGACTGCAAGTTTTATTCAAAGTATCTCTTTCCTAGAAAGGCTGCCTCCCCACGGCTTTGTCAAAAACAACAGGAGCCACCACTCATCATCATCATCGTTTAGCATCCTCCTTCCATGCTGGCATGGGTTGGATGGTCTGACAGGAGCTGGTTAGGCAAGAGCCTGCACCAGACTTCTGTCTGTTTTGATAGTTTTTTTATGGTTGGATCTCCTTCCTAACACCAGTCACCTCACAGAGTGGACTGAGTGCTTTTTATGTAGCCCAAACACAGGTGAGGTCAGTTTGGCATAGTTTTTAACAGCTGGATGCCCTTCCAAATGCCAACCACTTTACAGTGTAGACTGGATGCTTTGTAAATGGCAGCAGCACTGGCAGGATCACCAAGTAACTTTGCAAGACAAGGATCCTTTGAGACGGTGGGAGTGGGGCATTGGAGGAGGGGATCTTGTGTCAGCTGATGTGGGACCCTGAGAAGTACTACTCTTCCATGTCAGAACAGACCTTTGAGTAATGATAATTAAGGGGTAACTCCATACTCTACACAACTCCAGAACTTCTGAACTGGAGCTCCACTACTGGGTGCAGCTTAACCCTTTAGCATTTAAACTGGCCATATCTAGCCAAAATATCTTAGCGATTTTATCTTCAAACTGGTCAGATTTGGCCTTTCACACCTACCCTACAGTATCATTTACAAATAAACAATCGCATCATCAAAATCTCAATGCTATGAAATAATGCATGATTAATTCAAAATGATGTGAAAACATAAGCTATACATTTGACAGAATAATCTGAATGCTCAAGGAATAATATCATACCTAGGACATACACATACATACATACATACATACATACATATATATATATAGAAATAATCATAAATATGTGTTTATGTATTTGCATATATACGTATGTATACACACACAAATAAACATGTACACACACACATAAATATTAATCATGTAAATTCAACCAACTTGCTTTGTTTTTTTGCGCCAACAAAAATCACACACAAAATCTTGGATATGTTAAGAGAAAAAATAGCTTGCTCTATCTCTTGTGTATAGTGTCTTGTACTGTGTGTTTTAAAATCAAGAATAGATGTAGAGAGGAAAGAAACAATTTATGTATATATAATATATCTGTCTATGTCTGTTTGTCTATGTATATTTATGTGTACATGAATGTATTGCACACTCACAAACACACACATAAAATACCATTTTGTAAATGTATATATGTGTGTATATATATACATACATACACGTATATGCACTTAGTATGTTTGTAAATCTACATATTTATCTATATATATTTGTGTATGTGTGTACACGTACACATACATACGCACTCATGCACATACACAATACAATACATCATCAAGCTGTTAGTATGTTCAATAGTAGTTTTAATAGGTCATATTTATAATAAATCATATGTTTATTTTTATTTTATTAGCTGCTTTGTTATTAATGGCAATTAGTATAATTAGATTATTCATTAGTTGATGACAGTCTTTCAAGATCACTTGACCTTATTTTCAATATAAGGCGGCATGATCTTAAAACATCACCAGAGGAATTACCATTGTGATGTTGCATGCCATACTTTCAATTGACTGGAAAAATAGTTTGCTGATTGGCCAATTGCATTAGTGAAGAGAATTCTATGTGTGTATATATTTTTTTATATGTATATGCACTGATAATTTTTCAAAAGTATTTGATTATTGAAAATGTCTATATAAGCTAAACAGTAATCCATTCAAAATCACAGAAATTCATTCTTTGGTTCAGTAATTTCATTTTTACTTTTTGTTTGATTTTTTCTCTTCCTTTTTTAAGCCAATTACAGATAAGGCCATGCATTTATTTTTTGTATTGTGTTAAGTACTGCCTTGTGAGTACCTTGGGAAAGGAAAAGGTTAGGAGAGTCAATCACAACAACAGACTAAGGAGTGGAATCCCTCAGTTGATCTGGTGCCTTCATTGACATCCTTTCAGCAACATCAGGGTTGCTGGAGCTCTCCAGCCCTGTAAGTCAATTCACACAGGAGAAGGTCAAAGATACTCCTAATGAAGAATTTGAACTTAGCTGGAATAAAAAATTTCATAATTTGTTGAGTGCTAGCAATGCTTTCAACAATGATGCTTTTTTTTTTTGTTACTGTAATATAAATTTACAGCAAAGTAAACCAAAGTTTTTGAGGGTTAACCTTATCAGACTGACATAATGCAATATGTTTACATATGGGTTATTCGGTAATGTGTCAACAACAATAGCCAACTCACTGGGTTCAGGACTCCAAGTTTAAATCCTTTAGCATTTAGATTACTCTGACAAATGTAATGCTTATGTATCCACATTTGTTTTGAATTAATCAAACATTTGAGATTTGGCAATGTGATTGCTTATTTTTAGAAGGACATTGTAGAATAGGTGTGAGAGGTCAAATCTGGCTGGTTTGAACATGAAATAAGATAGAATATTTGAGCCTAATATGACTGGTTTAAACACTAAAGGGTTAAAGAATGGGATTGGATTGGTGGCTTGACTCTCACGTTAAAACTACTAAATGTAGGTTGCAAGAAAAACCCTACAGTACCAGTCCCTACAAGTCCCTGGTGTTAAAGATATCATGGAAGGCCTGGTTGGAGGTCCAACCTTCTGAGTTCTTAGAAAAACTGAAGGACCGTTGCAGTAAGTGTGTGAATCTGAGTGGAAATATGTTGAATGAAATCATGATTAACTGATCCACCTGTATTTTCTTTTACTCAGGAATTTTCAGCACCCCTTGTATATATCATCATCATCGTTCAACATACATTTCCCATGCTGGCATGGATTGAACAGTTTCATAGGAGCTAGCCAGCCAGAGAGCTGTCCAAACTTCAATTGTTTGCTATGGCATGGATTCTATAGCTGGGTGCCCTTTCTAATGCTAACCACTTTACAGAGTGTGCTGAGTGCTTTTTATATGTCAAAGGTTAGGGAGGTTTCTGTGGTCTTATTGTTGACAAACTCTCTAGCGTCAGTGACCCTAATAAAATGCACCCAATCCATATTGGAAAATGATTCATGATAGAAAAGTCATGAAAGTGAAAAATGGAATGTCAAAAACATGATATGCATAACAAAAATGGTTGCTTTTCTCTGAACTTGTGTATGCTACTGATAATTTATGCGTGTTGTCTATGAATTAAGTGTTCCTATTTTGCCTAGCTAGTCCACTGTTCTGCACTATAGAATCTTATTAGAGTCATCAATAAGTGATAAGGCTCCCTCCAAAAATGCATAACGCATGACATTAAGTTTGAATATTTGTTTGGAATTATCAGTGTGTTTCAGTCAGTCGCTGAAGAGATCACTATTCAAACTGGTATTGACTAGTTCTTCATATCTGTTCACACCTTTACCCAGAATTAATGTGAACAGATTTGAATGTCTTAACAATGAGTTTTTAATATTTATTTTTTTCTTTTTAGATTTTTGACCTTATGGGTTTCTGTTAGAACAGAGAAAGAAAGACAAAAACATGATGACTGAGAAAAAAATATATAAAGAAAATGAAATAAAAAATAAACACTGATTTCTGATATGGCACGAGGCCAAAGGAGTTGTTTGAATTAAAATAGTAGACATTTTCAACTAATCAACCATACCTTTATTCCTTTATCAGTGACTCGTGAAGAAGCTACCATAAATATTTTTTCGGTTATGCAACAAAAAGATAGCATTCACTTTAAATCAACGACAATGTCCATTCTCGAATTATTTTCCATAGAGATGTTAAAAGTAATCAGTCACTTGAATAAACAAATATAGACATTATCTCAGGTTCATTCCGATAGATGCAAATAGTATTAAAATTGGTTTTAAGGTTATTTTGAAGCATTGTATTGATTAAACTGAACAGATTTCAAAGCCAAAAGAACACAGTTCTTTTTAAAAAAACAAAAACAGAATTTTATTTATTCATTTATTTATTTCTTAGTTTTGATTGCAAAGGTTTCATTTCAAAAGTTACAACAGAACAGAGGGAGAAAGAGAGAAAGTGGCATATAAGAGACACAAAAGTATCAACTGTTTCCTGTTGAGGCAGGAGGACATCATGCAGATGCTGGTGTTTATATTAAAACAGTATGTAAGCATTTGCCATTAATCAGCTATTGCAGCATTTGTTGTTTGTTGTCCATTAGTTGCATCAGTAAGTCATAAAGAAGCTGCCACAGTTACTTCATTTTTTGTTTCACTGCAAAAATAAAAGACAATGTTCCCGACAGATCAATGACATACGTCTGTTTTTTTAATTTCGTAGCCTTC
Organism: Octopus sinensis; assembly: GCF_006345805.1. NCBI lineage: Eukaryota > Metazoa > Mollusca > Cephalopoda > Octopoda > Octopodidae > Octopus > Octopus sinensis. Next base: position 85,673,908 of record NC_042997.1, on the reverse strand, counting down.
AGTTTTTTCTCTCTATCTTTGTTAGTTTGTTTCTTTCTTTCTTTCTCTGTTCCATTGTAATTTTTAAAAGGAGTCTCTGAGGTTGAAATTTAAAAAGAAAATGTTATAAAACTGTTTTATTAAAACAACATTGTTATGTCTTTAAATTTAATCAATAAAATGCTTTAAAATAACATTAAATACCACTTTAAATGTTAATGCCTTTTTCTGTATGAATATGAGTTTCTTTGAGCATATACATCCATGTGTGTGTGTGTTAATATGTATATATGTATGTGTGTCACAAGTGGTAACTAGATAATTATGAACCTCAAAAGGAACACAAACACACACATGTACATACAAAAGCTGTTTGATAATTTGATTCATCACATGCACACACACACACACACACACACACACACTCGATGCTGTTTGATAATTTGGTTCATCCATTTTTGTGCAAGGGTGAAAGGCCTGTGAAAAATCACTTCTTTTCTTTCTTCTTCAGGTTAATATAAGCAGGTTATAATTATTTATTCATGCAATATAAAATATCTTGTATTCCTTCTATATCTGTAGACAACCTGTTTCTGTATCTTGTACTTCATCAGTATAGAGTTATAGAAATATTGAGTGTAAATTAATTATATTCATGCAGTGTTTCAAGTAACTGTCTTCATTTCTAGTCAGCAAGAGAAGAAATATAGACAAAAAAAAAAAAAGTTAGATTTACAGTTTTGGAGTAAGAGATATAGAATAGCGATAAAAATAATTTTGAAAGTATTCAATATATTTTTACTTTTTTGTGTGCTAGGGAAAAAATAGTCAGTCCATGCTTGAATTCAGGTAATATGGAAAATCTCCAATTTAAAAAATTGTTAGCCTTGTCTTTGGTATCAGTCACATCTTGTGTGTTTGTGTGTGTGTATGTGTGTGTGTCAGAGAGATAGAGAGAGAGAATGAGAGAAGAGAAAGTGAGAGAGAGAGGAAGAAACATACAGAAAATAGTGTGTGTGTGTGTGTGAGTTGAGAAAGGTGCACATACATAGTCTTCTCATAATTTCAAAACCAAGAACTCTGACTATATCATGCCACAACCATCGTTGAGTAAACAAAGTTGATTGATGCATTTCTGTTTTTCTATACAAGTAAGTTAAACATTGGTTTATTCATTTCTCATATAAAAGAGAAAGAAAAAACATCATACAGATATTACTTATTTATTTTTACTTCTTCAAATTATTATAAGCAAGTGTTTCAAAATGCTATTTGATTTATGCTTTTAATACTTCATCATCTGTCTTTATGTTCTGAGTTCAAATTGATTTTTACCTTTCATCCTTTCATGGTTGATAAAATATGTACCAGTTAAGTACTGGGGTTGATATAATTTCTGAAGTTGCTGGCCTTGTGCCTATATTTGAAACCAATATTCCATATTTCATAAGGTGACAAGCTGGCAGAATCATTAGCACACAAGTTAAAATGCTTAGCAGCATTTCATCCATCTTTATGTTCTGAGTTCAAATTCTGCTGAAGTTGATTTTGCCTTTCATTCCTTTGGGATCAATGTAAATGAATTACCCTCTTCTCTGAAATTACTGATCTTGTGGAAAAATTTGAAACTAATATTTCATATTTCATGGTAGAATTGAGCTAGCAGAATGATTAGCCTGCTGGGCAAAATTCTTACTGGCATTTCTTCTGGTTTTATGTTCTGTGTTCTAATTCCACTAAGGTCAACTTTGCCTTTCATCTTATTGAGTTCCATAAAATAAGAACCAGTCAAGCACTGAAATTGGTGTAATTGACTAGTCTCCTACTGAACAAATTTCGGGCCCATAATAAAAATGAATATTTCATATATTTCATGAGCTTCAGTGGTCTGGAGTGCAGGCTTCAAACCTGTAGCTGACTTATGTCAGAGTGGTTCAATTCCACCTTTTGAGCGAAGAACGCCAAGTGTCCTATTTTGTTCAAATAATGGTGTCCCAGCATGGCCACAGCTCATGAGCTGAAACCAGTTCAAGTCAATTCAATTCATATCATACTTTGTTTATATCATCCTTTTTTTTTATTTTGTTTGCAGTTTATAATCTTATAATATTACTAATAATATAATATTATATTATTGTAAATTGTAAATAATAATAGATAAGGAGTGGGTGTGTGGTATGTAGCCTGCTTACCAACCACATGGTTCCGGGTTCAGTCCCACTGTGTGGCACCTTGGGCAAGTGTCTTCTTCTATAGCCTTGGGCCAATCCAAGTCTTGTGAGTGGATTTGGTAGATGGAAACTGAAAGAAACTTGTCATATATATACATACGAATGTGTGTGTGTGTGTACATTTGTGTGTCTGTGTTTGTCCCCCACCACCGCTTGACAACTGATATTGGTGTGTTTACGTCCATGTAAATTAGCAGTTCGGCAAGACAGACTGATAGAATAAGTACTAGGCTTACAGAGAATAAGTCTTGGGGTCAATTTGTTCAACTAAAGGTGGTGCTCCAGCATGGCCGCAGTCAAATGACTGGAACAAATAAAAGAAATTTGATATGTAGATACCAGCGGTATCAGGGCATGTATAAGTCTTGAAAAAATTACAAAAATCGATTCCAGGTGAGAATGTGATCAATAAAGCTGTGGGTACATGCATTTGTACAAGCAAGTAATCAGCTGTTGTGATTGATACTACGTGTATGCGAGAGAAATGCACGTGCAGTTTGCACAAAAAAAGCCGGCTGGCTTGAAATAATGCCACAAAATGCAGTATATTTAAGAGACCAACAAAGATGCAAAAGAGATATTTTCTTCAAACTTGGCATGAAGGAAGGAAAGACTATTTGGTTTCTCAAGAAGTTTTTTTTTACCTTAACTACGTTTAACAAAACCAAAATTTTATTGAAATAAAGGCATGCTTAATTATTTTTTAATGAAAAGAACTGTTTAAACCATGTTTGTGTTCTCCCAGTCAACAGCCTTATCATTACTGGTACTTTAAACTCTTCGGTTGTATATTTGTGTGAATAAAATCGTTTTTCTTTGGAATAGAAAAAAAGTCTATCTTTATTTCTTCTTTAGCTGGTGTCTCAAATTTAGGTTAAATCAGTCTTTTCAAAGGGAGGCCTATGGGACAGTCAAACAAGTTGTTTTGAGAAAATTTGGTTTAAATGTTTGACAACTCAGCACTGTCCATTGGACGGGGGGTGGGGTGCGTTTTGTTCATGTATATATATATATATTATATATATATATATGTATATCGATGTGTTTGTGTATCTTCATGTCTGTATTTGTACCCCACCATTGCTTGACAACTGGTGTTTGTGTGTGATCTGTTTATGTTTCTGTAACTTAGCAGTTTGGCAAAAGAAACTGAAAGAATAAGTACCAGGTTTAACAAAAATAAGTACTGAGGTTGATTCACTTGACTAAAAAATTTTTCCAGGCATTGCCCCAGCATGGCTGCGGACTAATGGCTGAAACAAATATATATTAAAAAAAATGATAAAGAGATGTATGTGCATATGTTATTTTGTTAAAAAGTATTTGAATTCTTACTTTGAAAGATGGGAATGGTTTCACAATCATTAGAATTTGGATAACAATAATTGCAAAGAGTTACATGTTAACCTTTAGAAATGTACTGGATACTATTTTCTCTTGTTTACAGGTTTTCTGGGAGGAAATGCGTGTTAACTTATTGCTATCATTGTCTGAAAACTCCAGAGTTTTGAGATCAATATTTACTAACAAAATCATGTACACCAATAATTATAGGTATAAATGTTAATTATTGGTGTAAATACAAATCTATAATCTACATAGAGAATTTGTAAGTTTCAAAGTAGTTGTCTGCAAATATTCACTTTTCCACTGATTTTGAAAGAGAAATTCACATCTGTTGAGCGGCAGACCTCAAAGACAGAACACAATCTTTTTTTCTTTTCTGTTCCAAACAACTATATCAAACATGTTATATTTCCATGAAGTTGAAGATTTTATAGAAAATATCAACAATATCATCATTATCATTGTTTTAGTGTCTATTTTATCCTTGCTTGCATGAGTTGGACAGAATTTACTAAGGTAGATTTACTGAGCCAGATGCCTTTCCTATTGCCAACCTTCACCTGCTTCCAAGTAAGGTAATATTTCCCTCTGGAAATGACGGCCACTGCTTGCATTATGGTGACACTTAGTTACTAGTATCATGTGATGTGAAATCAAGGAGAGATCAACATGCATAACTGGCACTTCGTCAGTTATGACAATGAGTCTTCTAGTTGGTCTTAAAATCAACTTTCAAGTGGCTGAACACCTCAGAGACACATGTATGTTTAATGTAGTTCTTAGAGAGATTCAGTGTGACACAGAATGTTACTAGGCTGACACTTTGAAATACAGATACTACTCATTTTTGCCAGCTGAGTGGACTGGAGAAACATGAAATAAAATGTCTTGCTCAAGGACACAATGCACTGCTGGAAATTGAACTCATGACCTTATGATTGTGAGCCAAGTATCTTAACCACTAAGCCATGTACCTTCACACATACACATGCACACTTACAAATGTGTGTGGACGCACATACACAGACACACGCACATGCACACACACAAACACACGCACACACATACACACACACACACACACACACACACACACACACACACACACACACACCACACACACACACAGATCTACATATGTAATAGGCTTCTTTTAGTTTTTGTCTACAAAATCTGCTCATAAGGGACTGAACCAGAAAGAATGTGATTGGGAAATGTTCTATCAATATTTTGCATGTGGAACTGTGTGTATGTAGCCAGCAGAAAGACTATCCTGGGATATATTTACTCTGGAGTAATCTTTTCCACAGATGGCATTGTTTATTGTCTTAGCAGCATCCTGCCATGGTAGGCACAAGAGTGGTTATGTGGTTGAGAAGCCAGCTTCTCAATCATGTGATCTCAGGTCCAGTCCCACTGCATAATGCCTTGGGCAAATGTCATCTATTATGGTTCTAGGTTGACTAAACTTTTGTGAGTGGATTTGGTAGAGGGAACTTGAAAGAAGCCTTCCATAGGTTTGTGTATTTTGGTGTGTACCCTTGTTTTGATAACATCTGCTAATTATAAATGAGCATCACCATTATACAGCTGATGTTGTTTGTTTCCAATCTTTCATGTAAAACATGTCTGACCTTGAGGAAATATTACCTTCCTTAGAAACAGGTAAGGGCTGGTGACAGGTAGGGCCTCAATTTACCTGTATATAACACAATGTAATTAAGGCAAAGATATTTGTCATATTCATTGAGTAGAATTGTGCATATAGAGAGACCATTGATAAAATATAAATAGAAATGCTTGGGATTTGGGAAATAGATTTTCTGTCTTCAACTATATAATATTAATAATTTTTTTATTTACCTAGTTCCTCTACTGTATCAGTTGAGTATTGAACCAAATCCAGGTGTTAGTGTTGCAAAACTGCAAATATTTCCATATTAAAAATATAGATCTTTCGATCATCTACAAAGAAACCATGAGGCATGTTACTGTTACTTGCCATTAAAATCCCTAAGACTTAGCCACAGAATTTGTAAAAGACTGTGGATTTAGAGTTAGAAGAGACATAAGCACAGACAAAATGTCTTCTAAGAATATTCTCATTGAAATGTAACATCAGAAATAATTGTTTTGCTTTCAGTTGCAATTACCTTCTGTAGAACTTGTCGTTGTGAGCCTTTCAATGACAGCAACTAAGAGTGAGAGGTATTTTCACCTGCTGCTGTGACACCAACAACAATGAATTGAAAATAGAATAGAAAGTCTTTCTGTTTGACAATCATATTATCACAAGGTCTCTTTGGAATTTTTGTGTTATTTCAAATAGCTTTATTTATCAAAAGTTGTTCAACACGTCTCCACACACCTTTCTCTCCACCTGCTTGCTCATTAATGTTTGTTTTGTTGGACCCACAATGGTCTTGGAGGAATTTGGTTGAGACTGGTTGTGTAAAGTTTAAATGTAATATCTAGGCAAGCAATGTGACTATAGTTTTCTACCATTTTTGTTTTCATTCTTGGTCACTAGATTTATCCAATATATGACAACCCATTTTGGTATATCAATATAGCTTTCTATACTTCTTATAAATATGCATATCAGTGACTTTCTATTGAATGCCAACATCTTGTACCAATATCCAACTATTAAGTCTTTTCTTGGTAACTTTCTATTATGCAACTTTCTCACAGTTTTGGTGAAAGTTTCAACATTGACTTTTGTATGTTTTATTGGTGATATTAATACAGTATATACTTTTTCCTTGATCGTATCTAGCTGTGGTGCATTCTGATTAAAATGCTTCTTTTCATTCTAGATTTTAGACTAACGTGATTAAAGATCTTCCTTAGAAGGAGGCTCTTTTTACAAGGAAATTGTTTTCTTCATCCTTGGTATACAGCTTGTCGATTAGAAGCAAGCTTGTGATTAATGTTGACTCGTTGAAGTGTTTTTTTTTCTTATCATTAACAAAATTTCCACTGAATATCTTAGCTTGTATTTGGATGTTATAAATTGCCACTCAAGTGTTTTGTGTGTAGAATCTTGGTAAAATTTTACTTATTTACTTTTTCTTTTCTTTTCTTTTTTATATGATGTATACTATGAACTTATTCACAATATAAGGATATTTAAATGTCTGTTTCTGTGGCTGATGTTGTTTGTATTCTTTTTTTGTTATTCTCCTGGTTTGCTTACATTAAATTATTTCATTACAGCATGCTCTGCAAATATCTCCTGTATGTTCTTTGAGAGTGATAGCAATTGTGCACAAGCTGGTATTGATAATTTAATACATGTTGGCACATTTTCTTATGGTCTCCAGTGAGATCGTCAATAACTTTTAACATGAAATGTAGTTGTCTTTTTTTTCTCTCATTCTTGTCAAAAATGATCTACCATTTAATCATAGCTCAGAGAAATTGGAAAAATTATTTTCCCACTGTGGTTTTAAATTGTTTTTAAGCTTTGTATATTCTACAGCCTTCTCTATCAGATAAGTTTCATGTGGAGATTATATGAGAGCTGGGTATTGGTGATGTTGTTGGTGGTTTATTTACACTTTCATTGTTCTCATCTCCATCAGCTTTTGGCTGCTTTTGAATGTCTTGAGAAAATCAACCAGTATCACAGGAGCAGGAATAACAATCGCTATCTGTGATGGCCAATTTTCTGGTAATGGAAACTGCCTGCTGAAGAAGCTGTTTAGTCAGGAACTGGTGAACTCTGTCACAGTAATTCTTCAACCATTGCATATAGCTGATAGAATGAATTTCATTGATTTCTTCATAGCACAGGAGTAAATTTTGACTACTCTCTCTCTCCCTCTCTCTCTCTCTCTCTCTCTCTTGCCACATATATCTTTTGTCTTTTACTTGTTTCAGTCATTGACTACGGACATGCTGGGGCACTGCCTTGAAGGGCTTTTAGTCAAACAAATCGATGCCAGGACTTATTTTTTTCAAAGTCTGGAACTTATTCTATTGCTCTCTTTTACTGAACTGTTAAGTTACAGGGACATAAGTACAACAGTACCAGTTGTCATGCGTTGGTGAGGGACAAACACAGACACAAAGAAACACTCACACACACACACACACTCACATATGTATTTATATATCCCAGTATTCTATCCTTTTACTCTTTCTTTTCTCTCTTCCTCTCCCTTATTCTTTTACCTCCTCTTCTCCCACTATTCTATCCTCTTGCACTTTAGTTTTCCCCCTTCCTTTCTTTTATTCTTTTACTTCCACTTCTCCCACTATTCTACCCTTTTACTCTTTCGTTTTTCTCTTCCTTTCTTCTTTCTCTTATTCTTTTACCTCCCTTTCTCCCTCTCTTTTTTTCTCTCTTATCCTACCTCAAAATCTTTTCCTTTCACCTTCATAGTTCTCTGTCTGTCACTCTCTCTCCCTCACTCTTTCTCCTTCTCTCATGTTGCTCCCTCATGACCACTGGCCATTTTCCTTTCTTCTCCTAACTTTTATTTCATTCTTTCTTCCTGTTGCAACTGGACAAGGTAGACATATTCTTGTCTGTCTCCTGTCCAAGCTTGTTTATTCGCATTCATCACCACAACCTCATTTAGGCTTAGCAGCCCTTCCTGTTTGTTTTCATTGTTCTGTTTTTGTCATCAGTTTTGACCTTCTGCAAATCCCAAATTTTATTTAATTTGCTTTGTAGGTGCAACTGTTTTATCGAAAGCATATCTTGTGAATTGCTTGAAATACGGATTAGAAAAACAGCCAACAACTGATGGAGGGTCATTCTTTGTGGTGTTTGTTTTGTTTTCTATTTGTTTCTTTCATTATTCACGAAAAAAGTTCATATTCCATGTTCTCACACTTCATATCTTTTGTTGTTTTATGTTTTGTGATGTCCTGTGCCCACATATGCATATGCATATATATTGGTTGGTCCTAGGCCTATAATAGAAAACACTTGCCCAATGTGCCATACAGTGGGACTGAACTCGGAACTATATGGTTGGGACGCAAGCTTCTTACCACACAGTCATGCCTGTGCCTATATGTGTGTGTATGTATATATATATATGTATGTATGTGTATATATATATATATATATGTATGTATATATATTTATATACATATGTATGTATATATGTATATATCTATATCTCTATACATATACATATATATATATCTTTATATATACATACACACACATACACAAACACACACACACACACATACACACACACACACACACACACACACACACATATATATATATAGCGAAGGCACGTGGCTCAGTGGTTAGAGTGTCGAGGTTATGATTGTGAGGTTGTGATTTCGATTCCCAGACCGGGTTGCGTGTTTTATTCTTGAGCAACACACTTTATTTCATGTTTCACCAGTTCACTCAGCTGTAGAAATGAGTTGCAACATCACTGGTGCCAAGCTGTATCAGCCTTTGCCTTTCCCTTGGATAACATCGGTGGCATGGAGAGGGCTGGTATGCATGGGTGACTGATGGTCTTCCATAAACAACCTTGCCTGGACTTGTGCTTCAGAGGGTAACTTTCTAGGTGCAATCCCAGGGTTATTCATGACCGAAGGGGGTCTTAATATATTGTAATAAGCATAGGCTTGGGAACATGGGTGCAGAGAGTGTGCTTGCACTTCTTAAAACTTTTGGGAGGTAATGAAAATTCCTTGAACATGCTGGGTTGGATCTGGGTTTGCACCCCCAAAGCAAAGTTTGTTCCCACACTTATACTAATAAAAATAAAACAAGTAGATATTTTAGGCTACTACAACACTGTTTCTGTTGTATATTTATTCAAAACACAAATATGGTATGTAATTTGAAGTGTAACATTATGCAAGTCTGTATTTTCATAAAGTATCATTTTATTAAGTACTACACCTCCAAATACTTGGGATATCTCCAAAAAGTCAAGTTACATCATAATGCTCATATTCTGAATAAATACACTATGGAAACATGCATGGTAATACCGTAAAATATTCATTCATTTATTCTCATTACTTTAAATTACACTGCATTGAATGTACCAATTATTCCTTTGATAAATGTTTGGGTTTGCTGTATAGTCAGTACCTGTGAACTATCATTTCAACTTTGTATTAACTACTGATCTGGATGGTTAATTTATCAAGAATATTTGGATTTAATTGTCTAGTCAAAGTACTTGGAGGTGTTTTGCTATTATATTTATTCAACATGTACAACTGCTGATTCAAACATTTTTCTTTTCTGTTCATTTTTTCCCCACTCTCCATCTGTTTTTTTTTCTCATTCCTTTTTATAGAAGGGCATAGGATCAAAACATCAAAGACTCTTCCATGTTGCCTGATTGTCAAACTAATACACCTTGTTTGTTATTCTCTCACCTGTCTCTGTCTTTTGTTTTTTGTATTTGTGTACAGTTTTGAACCATATATTTATAATTTCTTTGATCTGATTTAATCAATCACCTCTCTCTCTCTCTCTCCTCTCTCTCTCTCTCTCTCTATATATATATATATATATATATATATATATATATATATATATATATATATATACATATACATATGCATACATACACATATATACACACACATATATATATTTATATAAAAAATATATATGTGTGTGTGTGTGTCGATGATGATGTCAGATAATGAAAAGTTAGAGTGTGACAGAGAGAGACAGGAAGGTAGAAACAGGTGTCTTGCTATAGTGGAGGTACATGGTTACCTGGCCAAGAGAAAGAAAGAGAAAGAGAGAGAGGAAGTGAGGGAAAGAGAGAATGAGAAGAGGGTGGGGGAAAGTGAGAGAGAGAGAAAGGTAACAAAAAAGAGGACTGAAATGCACACATATATTTACATATATATTTGTGTGTGTGTGTGTGTGTGTGTGTGTGTGTGTGTGTGTGTGTGTGTGTGTGTGTGTGTGTGTGTGTGTGTGTGTGTGTGTAGAATCAAATAGTGAGCTAAGACTAATAATATACTACAAAAATACTAAAATTAAAAAGCTTCTTATCCAAAAATAGTCATTATGTCTTTCTGTGCTGATAGTTGGCTCTTGAGCTTCTTAAGCTTTGGAGAAGAGGTGTGACACAATTCCATATAGTGAGCCTCCATTTCTGGATCATAAAGATATGTTCACATTTAATCTCCTGTTATCAGATTGGAAAAAATCATGCCTTCATTGTCTTCAAATGCTTTTAGCAGATCAAAGCAGACTTGCATCTTTCTCTCCTTCTTGGGTGTCAACTGTCATGATTTCCACTTTGCACACACTTTCCCATGCCTAAAGTCTCACACCATCGGTAATGCATTGTGACCACAGTCCAGTTTTGCAGCAATCTCATGGATTGTGACTCATCTGTCCATGCAAGTCAGTTTGGCCACTCACTGGTAATTCGTATCAGTGGTTGCAGTTGATGGTTTTCCATTGCTAGCTTTGTCTTCAATGTTGGTTCCTCTTCTTTAAACTTCTTCATACACATTGCTGTTCTTAATGATACTGTCCCCACAAACAACCTGTAGCCTTCTATGGATGCTTGCAACCTTCTTGTCAAGAACTAAATGATGGCAGGTTGCTTCTGCTTGGATCCAATTATTTGCCTGAAAGGAAGAACAAAAAGAAGAGTTACTATAGAAGAATACTGTCCCAATGTGTGCAATTTGAATGAAATATATCAGTTAAACCATTAGAGGCCATAATTCAACTATGAATATTATAAATTTTTACATTTTCTTAGCTCCAAAGAGCTCTTTGATTATGCATCTCCTGCTGTATTGCTTATTTTAATGGCATACTTAAAGAATGTTGGGAATATGAAGAATATAAGCTAAGGAATGCAAAAGTCTTTGCAATATTTATTTATATTAAATTTAAAATATCTGTCTCAAAAATTAGACATTGTCCATTAATGGGTTAATAAAAAAGTTATGCAGACTTTTGTAATGTTTATGGGACAACCATCATACATAATTTAATCTGTTTATGTCTTTGGTATATATCTATATATGTACACACACATATGTATGTATATAAATAATGATATGTATGTATATACATATACCGTGTTCACATGCATATATGCATAACATTTGTCAGTATCTATTTATAATCAATAATTTCCAATAGAAAAAGTGCAGACCACGTTACACACATACACACATGCACTTACACACATCTGTGTGTGTGTGTGAGTGTTTGTTTATTCCTATGATCTTTCATATTTTGTAAATCAGAGAGGAAATATGCCATACATATTTATCTTAATATTTTCAGTAAAGTATGTTGCCGTTTCTCTCATTGTCTATCATACTGTTTTATTTCTGTCAGACAACTCCTTGGTTGTTTCAATATTTTCTTTTGCAAAAATTTCTTTCCCATTTTATTTTTTTCTATAAATCATAGAAGTAGTTTGTTTTGGTTTTATGCATGTAGTATTTATGGACCAATATTCTTGTCTGGCAGGCCTTCCTTGACAAGACTCACCATGCGAACTCAGTAAATTTTTAATTTTGAAGTATGTTGCTATTAGATAAGAACCTTCCTATACTATTAACTACATATGTTAGAATGCATATTTATAGGCACAGGCATGGCTCTATGGTAAGAAGCTTGCTGGCAGAAACGTTAGCATGCCGGGTGAAATGCTTAGCGGTATTTTGTCTGCCGTTATGTTCTGAATTCAAATTCCGCCAAGGTCGACTTTGCCTTTCATCCTTTCGGGGCCAATAAATTAAGTACCAGTTATGCACTGGGGTCGATGTAATCGACTTGATCCCTTTGTCTGTCCTTGTTTGTCCCCTCTGTGTGTAGCCCCTTCTGGGGCAAAATGCTTTTGCCAGCCCGCCGCCTTTAGTAGAAATTAATTTGTGCAATGCTAACATCTCTCACCTAGAAAAAAGGGCAAACTTACAAATGCAACAATGACAATACAAAACCAATAAAACCAAGGAAAAGAAGGTCTTCCTTCAGAGGAAACATATGACACATCATTATCATCATCATCATTTAATGTCCACTGTTCATGCTGGCATGGGTTGGGTGGTTTGACCAGGGCTAGCAAGCTGAGGGGCTGCATTAGTCTCCAGTCTGATTTTCCATGGCTGGATGCCCTTTGTAATGCCAACCACTCCAAGAGAGTAACAGGTGCTTTTATGTGCCACCAGTATGGGTGCCCCAGAAGGAAGCAGGAATTCATCTAGAGAGAAGCAGAAAAGACAGAATTGAGAACAATGAAGTAATTGATGGCCTATACTCCATAAGGAATTAAGAGGCTTAAGTGAATAACTAAATATAAGTAACTGATGAGTAGGTAATTATTTCTTGATATTAGCTGCATGTTATTGTCTCATTGTAAAACTGTTGGGGGTGGGGCCTGTTAAGAGTGGTTTCCTGAAAGATGTGTTTATCTTTTTGTTGTTGTTTATGGGATAATTTTCTTAATGATATGCTGTATACTGTCAGATGGTGTGTGAATGTATGATGGAAGGCTAATTGGTTTCTTAAATAGGTTGTATGGTTTCTAGTTTAGTTTAATGTAACAGCCACGAAGTTTACCAATATACGGATAGCTTCAACTGTCAAACACAGACCAAATTTGATGAATGTTGTAATTATTGGTTTACTGAGATGTCACCTATGTGACTAACAGTTTTCAGTGCAGAAGCACTAAAATTTGTAATTGTTAAAAGTTTCCTCATAACTAAGCTTATTCTTAGAATATTAAAATATCTCTCTTAGAATATTTATCAGTCTCTTCCTGCTCCTCTCTTATACATACACACACAAACACACACATACATACATACATACATACATACATACATACAGAGAGAGAGAGAGAGAGAGAGAGAGAGAGAGAGAGAGAGAAAAGGATGGGGTCTAGTGTTATAAAGAGAAGAAATAATACAGTATATTCAAAATTATGAATACCTTTTTATTAGGATGTACATGAGAGCACTGTACACTGCACCTTTCAATCTAGTCAAAGTTTTGTTTGCTAAGCTAAACAAAAAGACATATAGGCATGTCCATAATCACAAGCATGGCTGTAAGAAGCAGATATGGCTCTATGCTTAAGAAGTTTGTTCCCTGACCATGTGGTTTCTGGTTCAGTCCTACTATGTGGAACCTTGGACAAATGTCTTCTACTATAGCCAGGACTGTTTTAAGTAGCATAATAGGACCCTAGACAAATCAGTGCACTGGGCCCTATACTATTTATTGATTGACAGCAAACCACAGTAGGGATCAGAATTTGGCCCCTAGACCTGTGAGTATATATGCCAGAAAATCCAGGAAACTGGCCCTCTGAGTCTGTATGACTCAGGAAGGAGCTTTAGCCTTCTGTATATCTAGCTGTATGTAATTGCTATCAGCATAGAGGTGCAGGCGTTGCTGTGTGATAAAAAGTTTGTGAGCTTCTTATCAAACAGCAGCTGGCAGAAACGTTAGTATGCTGGGCGAAATGCTTAGCAGTATTTCGTCTGCCGTTACATTCTGAGTTCAAATTCTGCCGAGGTCGACTTTGCCTTTCATCCTTTCGGGGTCAATAAATAAAGTACCAGTTACACACTGGGGTCAATCTAATCAACTTAATCCCTTTGTCTGTCCTTGTTTGTCCCTTCTATGTTTAGCTCCTTGTGGGCAATAAAGACATAAGAAGCTTGCTTTTCAACCACATGGTTCTTGGTTCAATCCCACTGTATGGCCCCTTAGGGAAGTGTCTTCAACTATAGCCTTGGGCCAACCAAAGCCTTGTGAATGCATTTGGTAGACAGAAATTGAAAGAAGCCCATCATACATATATATATATATATATATATCATATGTAAAGGTAAGATCTAAGGATCAAGGTGTAGGAAGTTAGTAAGCTTCAAGCAATCTGTAGAAGGAACAATAGTGGCTTATTGGTGTAGAAGGTTGTGAATTTGTCCTGTATTGCTGTACAATAAGCGGAAAAAGTTTATTTTATAGTTCATGGGTAGCAACTGCAGTTGCTGTATATGCAAACATACATCTCAAATTAGGGAATGGAGTAGATAAAATCTAGGCTACATACATTTCATAGCTAGTGGAACTTTGGAAGTAGTAATTATTCAAATGAGGGATAGACCACAAGCTACTCTTCAGGTCAAGAATACCTTGATTACATGAAGTTTACATTGTCATTGCCTGAAGAATAGCATACAGTCTACTCCTTGTCTGGATAATTACTACCTCTGAGGCTCTGCGTGCTATGAAACATATGTTGCCTGGATTTCATCTACTTCATTCCGTAATTTTGGCAATATGTGTGTCTATCTGTCTGTCTGTCTCCCAGCTTGACAACTGGTGTTGGTGTGCTTATGTCCCCATAACTTAGCAGTTCAGCCAAAGAATTGATAGAATAAATATCAGGCTTCAAAAAATAAGTTCTGGAATTAATTCATTCAAGTAAAAATTCTCATGGTGGTACTCCAGCATGACCACAGTCTAATGACTGAAACAAATATAAGATACACTGTGTCACAGAGTATGAAAGTGATACTTTAAAAGCAAAACAGGAAAACTAAACTAAACTAATATATATATGTGGATGTATTTTCACAAAAACTAAATTTAGGGATGAAGTGGCAGATACTGAAAAGTAAAAATGATGTAAACAGCTCTTCCGGAACAATCCACATCTTATGCAGAGTAGTGTTTCACTTGTGTAAACAAATATATATTGCCTTGAGTGTATGTTTGCTTCCATAAACGACTATCAGTAATGATTGTGTAAACTAAGGTAATTGAAAAGAATCATCAGCCTTGGGCTTTTTATTTGGTTATGCACATTTAACCCTCCTTCTCCTCATAGACATCATCATCATCATCATCATCATCATCACCACTGCAACCACCACCATCATAGTTATATTGACATTATCATCAGCTAAGTTGTTCATGTTAAATACACACACACACATACATGCATGCATATATTAATAACGCTTAGAAGAAAGTGCTTTTTTCCACTCACCAAAGTGAATAGAGCTTTGACCAGGAGAAACTGATGTCATCAGATGATATCTAGCATTCGAACCTGAACTGTAATACCCTCCCATTGGTGGGTCAGCAGAGGTGACCAAATCACTGCTCCTCATCTCCTCCTGGCTTCCATCTTAAATCCTTTCTCCTGCCAACATACATGCAAACAATAATATTAATATTTTGCTTCGGTTTTACAATAATAACCAGGTGTTAGAACTCAATATACATATGCCTCAGAAGGAAATGTCAGTTGAATACAGAGTGGTAGTAAAAAATTGTGATGACAATGGAATAAGCTATCAAGTTGAGAACTTCATTAGCTTACAACTGATTTTGCTATAAGGTGCAATGCACTCATAGTTGAGTGCTTGTGTATCACCCTATAGCTTCATCAGGGCTAATGAAGTTCATAACATAATTGTTTATTCCTTTGTCATCTCAGTTTCCTATATATATAGTGTATATAGTGTATATGAAATATTTGTTGTTATCTCTTATTATAAAAGGTAGATTTTATCTGCCTCCCTTTGGGAGTTATACAAATCTACAATATAGGATTTCTTCAATTACAATTTACCTTGCATTTTTAAGAGTACAATGCATCGCGTCATGCCAGGTCCAGTTTTTAAAATTTAAACTCCAATTAAGCAAAATTTACAGAAAACTCACATTCTGGTGTGTGTGTCAAATGCTTTTCTTAGTCTGGTTTACAGCACACGCAAACGCACACACACACTGTGTAACGAATAAAGTGAAACTAGATGTAATATTTGTTTCTGTCTATCACGCTGATAGATACATGAGTAAAATGTATGGGAAGCTAACAAATAAGAGTGAGTGAAAATGTTCTTGGAAGAGAGTAAATTTGAAGCTTGAGAACAATCAGATACATTTGCAACACATCTGTTGAAAATATTATTGTTCACACACATACATATACATATATACATACAGACAGACAGACAGATAGACACACACACACACACACACACACATGATCCAGCATGGCCACAACCTCAAGGCTGAAACATATAAAAGAATAACAGAATATAAATGTGTGCATGTGTGTGAGAGAAAGAGTGTGTGTGTATATGTATGCATGTATGTATGTATATATATATAATAATGCAGTTTTTTTCAACAGCTTGAGCTAAAAGTCAGAGGGGAATGGGATAAACTACTTATATTAACTTGCTATAAAAGCAGGTAGTAATTTTATCTTGTCCTTATTCATAGTGCAAGTTTTGAAGAGTGCATTTCGATTTTAACAGCTATTTTTTTCAAAGCTATGTTGGAAGTAACAAAGGAGCATATTTGGCATATTTTGCTTTATGAGTTCAATAAAGACACAACGCAACGGAAAGTACAAGAAATATTAATGCAGTATATGGGGATTGGACAATAAGCGTAAGGCAGTGTCAATGGTGGTTCCAGAAATTCCGAGCCATAAACTACAGCCTAGAAGACGAGCCTCATCCTGAAAGATCTGTAGAACTCAACAAGGACATCCTGAAAACCCTGGTGGAACAAAATCTCATCGTAACTGTTGAGGAACTAGCAGAGAAGCTTGGATTTGGTCATTCAACCATTCATTGAGACCTGTGTGCTATCGGAAAAGTCAGCAAATTGGGTCAATGGGTTCCTCACGAACTTTCCGAGTCTAATTGTATGCAGAGAGTGAATGTATGCTTTTCTTTGCTGTCACATCTCACCACTACTGCGCTATGTATATCTATATATATAAAACTGTAGTTGTGTGAGTGTCTGTCCCCTTCGATTTAGATTCCTAACTACTCCCACATTTTGCGGTGCAGTTTAACCAAATTCTGGTAGCTTATAGTCGTGATTCATATCGAGCCCGTCTGAGTATTAGCGCGCGTCTACGATGAGTCTACGATTTTAAAAATAATTTAACATCATTTTTTATTCCATTTTAATGCATAATTTTTCGTGTGTCGATGGCGGCGGAGTTGGCGTCCACGCTCACACCTGCACCTGTGGGGAAGGGAGTGTAAGGAAATCAACGTCGTAATGCGTTGTCAAGGAGACCAGCGTTCTTTTAGAACAACGACTTCATGGCTTGAAGACACCAAAGCAGAAATGGCTAAGAAAGCGTCTACATGAGTCTACGATTTAAAAAAAAATTTACCATCGTTTTTTTTTTTCCATTTTAATGCATTTTTTCGCTATTATATAAGGGAAGTAACTCTCTAAAAATGTCTACGATGAGTCAACGATTTAAAAAAAAATTTACCATCATATTTTTTCCATTTTTAATGCATTTTTTGCTATTTTTTGGCTATAACTCTCTAAAAATGCTTATATAGTTATTTCCCTTACAAACCCGAGCAACGCCGGGCGATACTGCTAGTCTATTATATAAAATCCATTCTGTCTGTCTGTGTGTCTTATAGGATCTCTGGCATCCTCCATCCGACTGAGCTCAAATTTGATATGTAGATACCAACGGTATCAGGGCGTGTATAAGTCTTGAAAAAATCATAAAAATCGACTCTCTGATGAAACCACATGTAAGAAAGGAATTAGGACATGCCTAACCCTGACAAGAATGTCCATGGAAAAGCTTAATAACATCTGGTGCAGCAAAAGTGTACTAAGTTAAAAACAAAGCTAGTTAAGCACGCATTTGGCCAGTAGACATCTATGGTTGTGAACCATGGACTGAACAAATTTGAAGAAAACATAATCAATACATTTTAAATGTAGGTGTATAGGAGAATGGTTGTTACAACAATTGAAAACCGACAACAATTGAACATTATGAAAGAACAAAAGCACTTCTATTAAGACCATATTCAAAGAAGCAAGGGTCTGGGAAAAATTATCATAGAAGAAAGAATAAAAGAATAAAGGGCAGCATATTGAGAGGTAGGCAAAGAGTGCAATGGATGGACAATATCAAAAGCTAGTTGGACAAGAGTAGCAAGGCAGCTGGAGATCTTATGATTAATTGGGAAGACATTCACTGCAGTGTTATCAATGCACTGTAGGGATATGATACATGATAACAACAACGACAACAAAATACTGAATGAAAAGAGAATATGTATAAATAAAAGTCCCAATCACTTGTCTGCTTTTGTAAAACTCATTACAGATAAAATTATTTGACATTTTCTAATTTATCACCAGATAAGTTAATATTTAATAAAAGTGATAAATGCGGTAATAAAAACTTAGCTGGAATGGTTTCAATAATAAAATGAACTATACAGAACAGTATAAAATTATTAAACACAGAAATAATAGAATAGTACAGTATAATCCTTCTTATGAGTGTATTGACTTCTTTGCAGTGATGTGTTCACACATCCTTGATATATATACACCATAATTGTTAATAGTAGTTGTCCATCTTAAATATTGAACAAATAAAGGAAAAACACCAATATTCCATGTAATAGTCTCGATAACTGCTGAGGTATTCCTTAACATGAAACCAATGGTAGCCTTAATACACAAATATTATTTGTCTTATAAAAATAGTAAAAGTTATAGTTGTTTGGTTAATATAGGATCCCAAATTGTCACTCAATATTTTAAATATGATGGAAGAAAAATATTTTCTTTTTGTTTGTATACAAGAAAATTTAAACTGAAAACCTTCAAATATATCCTTGTGTCTAATGTATTCCAATAACAAATTGATTGAATATCTAATAAGTGGGGTCATGGTTATGAAATCTTGTACTTAAAATTAAGCATGCTGTGTATGACATGAAATTGTAGCTTGATTCTCTGTTACTATCATTTAACCATTTAGTGTTTAAACCCATCACATCTGGTACAAATATTCTGTATGCTTTACATTAAAACTAGCCAGATCTGGCCTCTTACGCTTACCCTAGAATGTCAGCTTAAGGATAAACAATTACATTATCAGAATCTTAAGGCTATAAGATTATGCAAGATAAATCCAAAACAATGTGGATAAATAAGGCAAAGAGTAATCTTAATGCTAAAGGATGAAACTTCTGGCTCCTTTACATACCAGTTGAACATATAAAGGATTACAACATAGGCTTCATACACATGAGTTGAGAATGTAAGTATAACTTAAAAACTAAGAAAATTTACAGGTTAAACACAGTTGACAGTTGAGAGTTGGTCTTTATGCTCAACTATCTTTACACTATAGAAGTTGTGTCCATAGAATGAGATTTGAAAAAAGAATTTCAATTGCATATTGCAGAGCAGTAGTTCCTAATTTGGAGTGAGTTACTCCAACTGGATAAAAACTGATTTTGGCTGTAGTAATATAAGATGTAGTGAGGAATTTTCATGGTTTGATAGGTGTAGACCTGGTAATTAAATTACAGCCGATGTATACATCAACCAATTGGATGAAATGATGAGTGAACTTACAATTAAACAACCGAAATTAGTCAATAGAGACAGGCCATTTCTCTTGCAAGACAATGCTTGATCACATGTTGCACAAAGAACATCATCATCATCATCATCATCATCATAATTTAACAGCTGTTGTCCATGCTGGCATGGGTTTGACAATTTGACTAGGGCTGGCAAACTTGAAGGCTGTACCAGACTCCGGTCTGATTTGACATGGTCTCTATGGCTGAATGCCCTTCTTAATGCCAATTACTCTGAGAGTGTAATGGGTGCTTTTATGCAGCAGAGGTGGTTGTTCAGAGAGCGTAGCTGTGAGAATAAGAATAGGCTAAGCAAAGTTCAGAGAGCTCCTACTTCTGCTGGCAATAAAGTGCCTCACCCTCAGAGTGAAAGGTAAAGTGTATGATGCCTGCATGCGAACAGCTATGCTACATGGCAATGAAACACGGCTTGTGACAGCTGAGGTCATGTGTAGGCTTGAAAGAAATGAAACCAAGATGCTTTGCTGGATGTGCAATGTCAGTGTGTTTGTATGATAGAGTGCAAGCATCTTGAGAAAAAGTTGGACATAAGAGATACATACATGCATACATACATACGTATGTACGTATGTACGTAAATACATACA
>NC_042997.1:85520839-85650839 GCF_006345805.1 Octopus sinensis | reverse complement strand
CACAGGAAAATAGTCCAATAAAAGAAGGCCTGAAGCATATTAATTAATATAATGTTATTTCTAGGACTGTAGCATAAGTGAATCTCAAATGTCTATCTTTGATCTTGCAGCTGTTATGAAGATAATGGTTGTTGTTGTTGTTGTTGTTGATTATGCTTAATCCCAAGTCAGACCTGATTCTTTTATTCTTTTGCTTGTTTCTGTCACTTGACCGCGGCCATGCTGGATCACTGCCTAAAAGGAATTTAGTTGAAGAAATCTATCCCAAGATATTCTCTTTAAGCCTTGTACTTATTCTGTTAGTCTTTTTGCCTCACAAAGCCTTGGTTGACTTGAGTCTAAACTAGAAGACAATTCTCCCATAATGGGGGAGGGAGAAAGTAGATTACATTGACCCCAGTATTCAACTGGTACTTATTTTATTGACCCCAAAAGAATGAAAGGCAAAGTTGACCTCAGTGGAATTTGAATTCAGAACATAAAAACTGATGAAATGCTGCTAAGTGTCTTGCCCAGCATGCTAACAATTCTGCCAGCTCACCATCCTAAGGGTCACTATAATATCGAAAACATATAGGTTCAGGTATGACAGTGTAGTAAGAAGTTTGCATCTTGACCACATGATTCTTGGTTCAGTTCTACTGAGTGACCAACTGGGCAAGTGTCTCCTACAACAGCCCTAAGCTGACCAAAGCCTTATAAGTAGATTTAGTAAATGGAAACTGAAAGAAACCTTGTGTGTGTGTGTGTGTGTGTGTGTGTGTGTGTGTGTGTATGTGTGTGCACATATATACAGGTTGCAGTGAATATATTATTTAAATTACGCAAAAATGAAAATAACACTGACATCCCATTTTGACATATATTTACCTAAGTTACATTAAAATATCTTGAAGTACTAAAGAGCACATTTATTCAACAAAATCGCCATGGGCTTCAACCATGGCCTCCAGATGATTTTGGAATCTTCTGGACAGTTTAAGTTAATGAATGCTGCCATAATCCTTACCTTCAGTTCATATTTGGTATTACAAGGAGTTTTGTTGCTCTCTCACTCAACTGCAACTCACACATAGTAATCAAGGGAGCTGCAGTCTGGAGAGTTAGGTGGCCAAATGTTAGGGGTGTTGTGTTTGCTGAAATTGCCTGACAGCCATGACTGGGTTCTCCTGCTTGTATGGCATGGTGCAGACATAGGGTCTTCCAGCAGCTACTCTCTTCTCCCAGGGCAGCACTACCTCATTCAGGCACTTGATGTAGGCCTCCGTGTTGAATCTGAGGCTGTGTGTGAAGATGAATCGAGGCATAACTTTACCATCACTACTGATCACTCCATACACCATGATGTTGATTGGACGTTTGATTTTTGTCACTCTCGGTACATGTTTTGGGGACATGGCAAGCCAATGGTTGTTCTGTGTATTCAGCAACTATCTGTATTGGAGCTTCAGGTGCAAATGCCAAGCAGCACAGCATGTTGTTTCCAAATTTCTGGCCGATTGAATTGCATCCTGGTGCTGTTTTTCTCACAGACAGTGCCCAACTGACCCTACTATACTCTGTAGTCAACAAAATCAAAAACAAACAATGCACTTGAGTGAAATTAAAAACTAGAAAATGGTGACAATTTACCTATTGCACCCATATATATATATATATATATATATATATAATAGCTGACATACCTGGTAATTCCCGTGAAAACGGCGCTTATCCTTTGGTACTGTTCTCATCATTGTTTCGTTAATACAATAGCAACAATACAAAGTATGTAGCCCTTGAAACGGTTTTTGTGAATTTACAGAGAATAATAAACTGTCTTACACAGGATCTTGTTTTTAGGAATTCCCAATAAGTTATGAATACCCGAATTGTGAAGTCAATTATGCAATAACATGAAATTAGTTAATAATAGCAATTCAAAGTAAATAACTCTGAAAAGGGCTTTTGTACGTTCCCAGAGAATATTACCCTCAGCAGCACTAGTGTTGGTATATTCGTGAATAAGTTGCTAACTGAAATAAGTGTATCTATTGTTTAGAAAAATACTATTTACTTGTTTAAGAGCTGTTCTGGATAAATTGTGAAAATAATTCTAACAGTTCAAATACTAAGAAATAAACATACTCAATTTTATTTATACCAAATGATTTAGGTAAATGAATGGGTTATTTCTATTGGCTGTTTAAATGAAATATATTACATATATAAAAGGATCCTTTCCTAGGGCACCTATTATCAATTTTGTTCAACAATCTGAGCATGCCATGAAGTTTCCAGATATGAGTTCTACTCACATGTCAAGTTTCATCAAAATCAATAAAACGATGTAGGAAGATGTAAAGTATACTAGCCATCACAATATGGCTAACCACTAAGGGTGGGTGTTACTGTAGCTTGTAGCCCCAGGAGATCATCGTCTCCAGCTGGCTTTAGGCACACTTTCTGTGCCCTTATGGTATTTGCAAAGGGAGGTTATCCCTCTCTTGTCAACCTAAGTGATACACATAGACTGCAGTTTCTAGGTATTTGCCTGTCTTCAGCGTACGGCAATCACCGGTTTTCGATGAAGGGAGACTGTTTGCAAATCCTTATTTATTGTTTTTCCGGTAACTTTTCAGCACTGATTTCGAAAAACTGTCTGCACAATAAATAAGGATTTGCAAATGGTCTCCCTTCATTGAAAACCGGTGATTATCGTACGCTGAAGACAGGCAAATACCTAGAAACTGCAGTCCATGCATATCACTTAGGTTGACAAGAGAGGGATGACCTCCCTTTGCAAATACCATAAGGGCACAGAAAGTGTGCCTAAAGCCAGCTGGAGACGATGATCTCCTGGGGCTTCAAGCTACAGTAACACCCACCCTTAGTGGTTAGCCATATTGAGATGACTAGTATACTTTACATTGTCGTGCAGTTACTGTTTACATCTCGTTCAGAGATTTATTATTGCTTGCTGTAGGAGGAGTTAGCTAACAACTCCACAAACACACCCACAGACAGAATTTCCCACATATTTAGTATATATATATATTTACATCTAAAAATATACGGTAAAAATTAAATATTAATTTTAACCAGTGGCCAGCATGAGTAAAATAAGAATTAGATTTTTCGTGGTTTAGGATTTAACTCCTATATCTAGCATGTTGGAAAACCATTTAGTGACTTTCTCCTTTTGTATATAATTTTTATACACACACACACACACCACACACACACACACACACATATGTATGTATATATATATATATATATATATATATATATAGAGAGAGAGAGAGAGAGAGAGATAGATAGATAGGTTTAAGAGACAGATTCACCCTCAAGTAACTCAATCATCACTGAATGACATTATTTACTAAAGTAAAATTATTCCAACAACTTCTAGTTATATAATTTTAGTTTGTCATGTCTTTATATAGGATCTAAATAGCAAAATAAGATCATATATGCTAGACCTGAAGATTGGCAATATAATCGTATTCATATGGTATTGCATTTAGAGACATTCTATTTCAGTAATATCGAGGAATATGTTGTCATGAAATGCATGTAGTAAAGTATATGATTTGAAATAAGAATTGACAGTATTAATTTTGATAATTTGGAATAAGAATTGTAGGTATTAATTTTGATAATTTTAATATTTAGTCCTATATGTACCTATTGTGGATAATGTCATTCTATGATGATTGAGTTGTTTGAGGGTGATTCTGTCTCTTAAACCTATCTATTTATATGTATATAATACAATGAGTAATTCATTTTAGTACCACTAAATTGAACTTCACTCCCCTGTGTACCATTGTCCGCATGAGTACCATTGTCGATTTTTTTTCCTCCGTCTTCCCTTCTTTGGATCTTTCCTTTTCCTATGTCTCTGACGAAGAGCTCCACTCAAAATGTTAAACCCTCCTTCTTTCCTTCTTTCCTGAGCGTCCAATAATACTATACTTGTTCCACGTCCTCACATTGTTATGTTTTCTCTTTGTGCTTTCATGTTTGGATTAACTATATATATATATATATACATACATACATACATACATACATACATATACATACACACACATGCACACACACACACACACACACACATATTGATTTGATATATATATATGTGTGTGTGTATATATATATATATATATATATATATACATGCATATATAGATGTGTGTGTGCATGTATGTGTATATTTGTGTCCCTTTGCTTTGACATTGTATGATAGTTGTGAATGACTGTCACTGTCCTACAGGCCATATCATTCATTTCCAACATTGTGTGAGAATAGGTCTGGCCATGGGTAAATATTACCTTGCTTAAGAACAAGTGCATTTTGGCACCAGGATGGGCATCTGATCCTAGAAAACCTGTTTTGTAAAACTGTGTCTGATGCACAGAAGCATGGAAAAGATGTAAAAATGATGGTGATAATGATATTCCCTTTAATTATTTTGAAGTCTAAAGCTGTTGCTTATTTAGTTTATGCCTAAATCCCATGGTGACAGATGAGCTTGTATATATCCAGTCATTCAATTTTTTAGATATAGCAGCCAAATCTCCCTCAAATGACACCTTATTGACTAAAAGAAAAGGATAAAAGACCTAGGGTTTAAAAATGAAATGATCATGGTTGGAATGCCTCTGATCATAGGCTTACTAAATCAGGTCTGACCTGGGACTAAACAACAACACCCTATAGTGATTCATGTGTGGATTGTTTTCTACCAGCAGTAGAAGTTCTGAAGATTTTCATGCCTATTTCTGAGGGTGTTGACAATATACGTTAAAGAAAGATCAACTTTGAGAGAAATTAACTGTGACCATTGCATAAATTAACTATTACTAAATTAGTTGTCTGAGTTGAAAAATGAGTAGAATGTAGATAATTAATCTAAATGAAGTAATTTCTTGGTAAATAGCTTTGTTCAGAAATGTCAGTAGAGTTTTTAAGCAGTTTAGATTTTTCTCTCTTTCATCAAAGCTTTACAACTTACTTTCCTCATGCTAACTATTTCTAATTATATTTTTGAATGCCCATTACATTACATATATTAATACTTACTTCACTGTTGCTTTTCAGGCAGATGGCATCGCTGAGAAATTGGCATTAGGGATTTATATCTTTAAAAATATGCCAACTTTAGATCTGTGATATACTTGTATACAAGTAGGGTACACAAGTACAATATCACAGTATCATACAGTGTACACAAGTATGATGGTGGAGGCACATGGCTTAGTGGTTAGGGTTTTGAACACATGAGTGTAAGATTGTGGATTCAATTTCTGGATTGGGCAATGCAATGTGTTCTTGAGCAAAGCATTTCATTTCACGTTGTCCCAGTCCACTTATCAGGCAAAAATGAGTAATCCTGTGACAGACCAGTATCCTATCCAGGTGGGGAATATACATACCATGAAACTGGGAAACCAGCCCTTATGAGTCAGCATAACTCGAGAAGGTAACTTTACCTTTTGCCTTACTTGTGTACAATAGATCTGTGATATACTGGTGTACGTTATTAAACCACATCCAATGGCTTGTTGATACTACTGAAGTAGCAGTTCTATCTCAAGTTATCAAAACTATGTGTCATTAGAGAAACAGCTGAGAAGGGCATAATTTTCATTTATCTATTTTTCATTTTCTTCTATCATTTCTGTAGTTTTATCATGTGTACTCTTTTCTTATAGATATACAGGGAGTTTGAGCTAAATTTAATGATTCTTTTTTGTTTCCTTTTTTCAGAAACAGCTTGGTATATTGGTGAACAGTCAATGGTACTGGAAAGCATAAAGGTTAAAGATGTATTTGAGAAAAAGTTAACTAACATAGAGGAGTGGAAATCTCTGAGTATTGGAAATGAGTTACCTGCATCAAGATGATTTGCACCAGGTATTAAAATGCCAATATTAGGACTGTTGCTTGATGCTCTATGAACACCGTAAAGGCTCTAAGATATGACATAGACATCATGAAAACTCAAGTTCTCCTAATCTGTGATAGTCTTTGAGTGTGTCTCCAGTAAGAGTGACATAATGCTGCCCACATCTTTGAACAGGGCCTTAGACTCAATTCAGATGGCTATATGAAGCTGCTGGAGACAGTGGTCAATCCCTGACTGGAGAGGATTGCTGCTGGAAAGCCATGTGTGGCAGCAGGATTTGTTCCTTGCCATACCTCTGGAAAAAATCAGGAGTAGTTAGAGAATTTCTGTGACTTTACCAGCCCCAGTTTCTGGTCTCCTAATTTCCCTTATTGTAAACCTGTGGATTATAATGAGTGGAGTGCAGTTAAGAAAGACACTGACTGTTCTGCCTGCAACACCAAGGTCAGTCACGATCTAGTTGATGGTTTATGCTTTTCTAAAATACTTCTATTTTCAGGTGGAATATTATTGTTTTCTTTTCCTTTCGTGCCAACTGTCAAATTTAACCTGAAAATCCTGTAAGCATACATACATGCATACATACATACACACATACATACATACATGCATACATACATACATACATACATACATACATACATACATACATATATGTATGCATACATACATACATACATGCATACATACATACATACATACATACATACATACAAACAAACATACATACATACATACATACATACATATATGTATGCATACATATATACATACATGCATGCATACATACATACATACATACATACATACATACAAACAAACATACATACATACATACAAACATACATACATACATACATACATACATACATACATACATACATACATACATATTCTTCTATACTTGTTGATGATGATGATGATGACGATGATATGTATATATTATATATATATATATATAATATATATATATATATATATATATATATATATACATATATATATTTACATACATATATGCATTTATCTTTCTCTGTATATATATATAGATATATATATATATATATGTCCCAGCCATGCCAGCATGGAAGTCAGACGTTAAACAATGCTTTCTCTCTCTCTCTCTCTCTCTCTCCTCTCTCTCTCTCTCTCCTCTCTCTCTCTTCTATATATATAATATATATATATATATATATATATATATACATATATACATGTGTATATGTTTGTGTGTGTGTGTGTGTACGTGTGTGTGTGTGCGCGCGCACGCATGTATATACATTCATACATACATAACTTTGCATGTGCATACGTATACATATGTGTTTATGCATGTGTGAGCGTATGAATGAGCGTGTGTGCACATGTTTGTTTACATTTCTAAGATCGATGAAATCTGTAAATTATCTTATTCTTAGAAAAGGAAATAATATTTTGAAAACAAATGAGTTTAATATTTAATTACATATATATATTTGCATATGACTGTCTGTGAAACTGATAAACTAAATTCAATTTACCATCAAAAATTGCAGTTTTATTTTGCTTAAAAGAGCAGTGAATTCAGAACAAAACCTTTTACTCACTTTGCCTGCATTAGCGTGTCTAACTATCACTCACTGCTACTCCATTTGTTTCAGTTCTTTTACCTAAGCATAGTTGAGATGTTCGTAAATTATCTTTACAACTTCCGCACTTCTGAACTTTAAATTGTAAAGATAATATATACCTCACCCTAAAACCCATTTTCGGGGGTGGGGGTGGGGGTGGAATCCACATTGGGCAGATTAGTTGAAAACACTAAAGGACCTAACTTATTATTAATTTTATTTAGTGAAATCAGTGGTCAACATCCAAACTTTGCTTTTTATAAGTATATACAGCTTTGACCAAAAGTATTAGGCCACCCCAATATTTTGGGGTTCTGCTATCTCAGTGTTAATGAAACTCGTGCACTGAGTAGATTATGGTATATTTCACAATATATAATTAGTTTTAATATCTGCTTGACCCACCTTTAGCATCAATTGCCGCTTTTATACTGTACTGTACATATGCAACCAATTATGAGTAAGACCAACGTCCAAATTAAACTTATGTTTCCTTGATTATTTTAGAGTTTTAAGCTAAAATACATTGTAGATACAGCTAATAAGCAGTAAAATGCCTAAAACAAGGGAGCTGAGTGAGTGTGAGCGAGGTCAAATCGTAAGCTCATCATAAATATGGAATATCTTAAAGGCAAATTGCTCAGAAGATGAAATGTTCTCGATGTGCAGTGCAAACGACTCTTAAGCACATCAGAGAGACAGAAGATGTGAAGAAAATACAAAGAACAAGCAGAAAAAAGTAACATCACCTTGTGATGACAGCTCCATCATCCGTCAATCGCTCAGAAACAGAAGAAAAACATCGTCAGAGATCTGTGCAAACTTCAACAAGGCTAGTACTTCACAAATATCAACCAGAACTGTTAGAAGAAGGCGTGTAAAGTTCGGTCTGAAAGGCTGTAAAGCCAGGAAGAAGCCGTGGGTTTCTGAAGCAAATGTGGAAAATCGTCTTCAGTGGGCATAAAACCACTCAAATTGGACCAGTGAGCAATAGTCGAAAGTTATATGGTCTGATGAAAGTGACTATGAGGTAAGATAGTACATGTATTCAATCAACATACCAACTTAATGTAACTGGTTTATTGCCCAGAATATATTTAAAAAAAGTATCCACATAAAGCTAATACTATTTTCGTGTTTTTACTCAGGTTTTCGGTACTTCTGGTGCAACTTTCGTGCATCTCAGAGTTGGGAAAGCATTTAAGGCTGAATGTCTAGTGGCAACCATAAAACATGGGGGTGGTTCTATCATGGTGTAGGCCTGCTTGTTTGTCCTGGAGAAATATTTTTATGTCAGGGAAGGATAAATTCAGCTACCTATATTTCTATGTTATCAGATGTTTTAGAGCAATCAATTGCTAAATTGCATCCAGGAGTGTTGAAAAACTGTGTTATCTTTCAACAGGACAATGCTCCATGTCATACCGCAAAGAATCCTCATCAATGGTTTGAGACACAGTATTGTTCCCATGGACTGGCCAGCTCTAAGTCCTGATCTAAATCCAATCGTACACCTATGGGGAACTCTTGATGAAGTTATCAGAAATCAGGAACAGAACAATTAAAAATAAAGAGCATTTGTACCAAAAGCTGAGAGAAGACTGGAGTAAAATTGCGCCTAGCACCTGCAAGAAACTAGTCGATTCAATGCTTAACTGTATAAAAGCGGTAACTGATATTAAAGGAGGATCAACCAGATATTAAAACTAATGTATATTGTGAAATATAACCATAATCTATCATGTGCACGAGTTCCATTAACATTGAGATAACAGATTCCCAAAACATTGTGGTGTCCTAATACTTTTGGCCAAGCCTGTAAATCCGTTTTCTATGTTTATTTCAACTATAAGAGGCTCTTGTTTCTATGTATTTATTCCATTTCATGCGATAGATTACATGAGCACTGGAGTTTAATGGAACTTGGATATTTGAGCTCTCAGTCATATTGTAATTTGTCATGCATTTTAGCCCATCACTGTGTGTGTGTGTATCACACACACACACAATGCATGCGCATATATGTATATATATATATATATATATATATATATATATATATATATATATATATATATATATATATATAATATATATATATATATATATAGGCGTAGGAGTGACTGTGTGGTAAATAGCTTGCTTACAAACTACATGGTTCCGGTTCAGTCTTGTGAGTGGATTTGGTAGACGGAAACTGAAAGAAGCCCATCGTAAATATGTATATATGTGTATGTATGTGTGTGTTTATGTTTGTATCTGTGTTTGTCCTCCCAACATCGTTTGACAACCGATGCTGGTATGTTTACGTCCCCATAACTTAGTGGTTCGGCAAAAGAGACTGATAGAATAAGTACTAGGCTTACAAAGAATAAGTCCTGGGATTGACTTGCTTGACTGAAGGTGGTGCTCTAGCATGGCCACAGTTACATGACTGAAACAAGTAAAAGAGTAAAGAGAGTATATATATATATATATATATATATATATATATATTATATATATATATATGTAGTGGCTTCATAGCGTGGATTTGATCCTCGATAGCCAAATTTCACTTAACACTTCAACAACACTTTTCTCACGGTAAAACAATAGTTTTCTGTGAATGACACCAGCTGCATTTACTAGATGCCTTCGCTAAGACGGAATAATGTCTTCACCACTTGACACTTCTAACCTCTTCTATGACACCAATAGCTAGAATTGAGATAACAGACTGTCAATGAAATCTATTCTTCTCAACAATATGTCCATCTTTCTAACTAGTTTTGGATAGTTATAAATACTAGAATTTGGCAAGGCCAAATTAGTGAACAGACAACTAGAGACATGGCCACAAGCAGGCAGCCACTTGAGACAAAATGACCAGAGGGAAAAAGAAAGTTACAATCGGTGACTATGTAACATTACCATATCTCTCTCTCTATAAGCTACTATGAGAACGTGTACACACATACCGGCTGAAATTAGCTCTTTCTACCACGCATGCTTTTCCATTTACTAGTTATACATACCAACCTGTCATGGTTTTGGATACATACAAAGCAACAGTAAATAAATATCTCTTTACAGCTTCAATCACTCTTCATCTTTCACATCTCACAACATGCTGTTGCAATAACAACATAACCGTTACAATTGGTGATGACTCTGATGTTCTATCATATTATTTATCAGCTAAAAACATTACAGTTACAAATATATATATTCTTTTATATTTTACTTGTTTCAGTCATTTGACTGTAGTCATGCTGGAGCACTACCTTGAAGGGTTTTAGTCAAACAGATCGACTCCAGAACTTTTTGTTTTAAAGCCTAGTACTTATTCTATTAGTTTCTTTTGCTGATCTGCTAAGTTACGAGATATAAACACACCAATACTGGTTGTCAGGCGGTGATGGGGAGACAAACACAGACATATGTATATAGATATATACATACATATATATATAAAAAAAAAAAAATATATATATATATATATATATGATAGGCTTCTTTCAGTTTCCATTTACCAAATCCTCTCATAAGGCTTTGGTTGACCTGAGGCTATAGTGGAAGGCTCTTTCCCAGGGTACCATGCAGTGGGACTGAACCTGGAACCATGTGGTTGGGAAGTAAGATTCTTACCACACACCCATGACTGCACCTACATATTCACATATATATGTATGTGTGTATGTGTGTGTGCATGTGTTGCAAAGCCTAGCTGTGGGTGAAATAAAAATGTAACTGCAGTCTTTCTATACGAAGGTGGTAACACAAGGGTACGAGATTTATTTCAGTTCTTCTGATTCACACTGAGTTGGTGTGAAGCGTATCTATCTATCTATCTATCTATCTATCTATCTATCTATCTATCTATCTATCTATCTATCTATCTATCTATCTATCTATCTATCTATCTATCTATTTGTCTGCCTGTCTGTCTGTCTATCTATCTATCTATCTATCTATTTATTTCTATTTGTCTGTCTGTCAAAAACATCCTCCTAACGGTGAGAATTTGACCATTTTGATGTTTCCTAAGAACTCTTTCAATTTGAGGTTGGATTTGATTGAGTAGTAATGCATTGTAAATCTTTGCTGAAATTGATGTAAACATTGGCAGAAACACACCTTTAGTTCATATAAGTGATATCTATCATTATATATAATTTAAACATTAATTTTCTTCTTCCATTTCATATTCAATAGATATATCTTTATCCAAGTTTATATGGTTTTATTTAATATACATATAGTTATATACTTCACATTTATTTGGTCTTTCTTTCCTTTATCCTTCCTCTTTCTATAGGCTACCTTTGACGTTTTATCCTCTAATGTTTTTTTGAAACAAACTAAATAGCGTTCAATTAATTACTATACATATCCTTCATTTTCTGTTAAAATGTCTTATTGACGAGTTTCGTTTCGTCATTTCCCTGAAGAGATTACATTGTTTTACACCATTTTATTCCTTTGGAATAATACAAATGATATCTTCGAAACATGTGTTGGAAGTAAAAGAATTTGAATAACACCTGTGTTTAATTCCATTTATTTATTTATATATATTATGCAAAATATTTCACGTATATCTGAAGTTTCTACCTTTAAAAACAAGGAGTTACAACCTTTTTACTAGTGTGAGTTTTTGCTACCCTGGTAAGTATTTATCTACTTTTTCCATATTAATTGTTAACAAGCGAAAAATACACACATCTATATATATTCATATATGTATACATACATATAAATGTATATGTATGTATGTATATATATGTATATATATATATATATATATATATATATATATATACATGTATATATATATATATGTGTGTATATATATATATATATGTATACATACATATAAATGTATATGTATGTATGTATATATATGTATATATATATATATTTATATATAAATACGTATATATATATGTATTTATATATAATATATATACATATACACAGACATACATATACACACACACACATATATATATATATATATATATATATATATATATATATATTATATATATAATATATATATATATATATTTATATATATAAACGGCAGTTTGTCTGTCTGTGTGTCTGTGTGTCTGTCAGGTTGTACCCTCACCCTGACCACGCCTTTCAACCGATTCTGATGAAACTTGACATACACATAGCCCAATGTCATAATTCAAAACTAACGCAGCGAAAATTTTGAAAAGTTCCCCCAGTTCTGAAAAGAATTGATAAATTCGACATGGGGTCGAGAATCTAAGCTTTTTATATGCAACACATTTTCTGTTGTAGTTTTCGCAACTTGCAATCGATTTTCACCAAACTCATGGTGAAGCTTAATGTTACCCTAACAAACTTAATTCTGACGTTAGTTTTCCATGCAATATCTTACCACCAGAAAAAATCGATAAAATCATGCCATTTTGGGAAATCGCGTTCAAATTCAAGATGACATATTTTCGACAATATCTTTCCCAAATTGGCAGGAATTTTTTTTAAAATTCACAGCGAGCATCATGTCTGCTCCAAGGAGCTATATGGCCCTTTTTATTCCAATAGGATACTTTATTACTGGAAAAAATCGGTTAATTAAATCATATGTGGCACACATAGCAAACTGATTTGTGTATTAAACACAAACCACAGACTGTCTAGGGGACGCAACTCGACCTTTTTAACTCTCGGAACACGTGGGGTAAGTATCCCAAAATGTATAAAAATGTACAAAAACGGCAAAAAGCGGGCAGCAATGAGAGTGACAACAACGAAAAAGTCAAAAGTGACCAAACTGAACAAACGAATGGAAAAGGTTTTTTGGTGCACACGACAAAAGCGGTTTATAATAAACCAAGAGTTTGCAAGTAGCGTCTGAGGACCCTTAGGGTACGTCAAAAGTTTAAGGTAAAACGTTTGGAGTGGTAGTTATAAAGAAAGTTTAAACAAAAAGAGGATTCGAATAACTTGCGGCTGCAGCAGCTATTAACAGAAGTGGCGGTGTTGGGGGTAAAGTCTCGAATGTAATTTCTTCCTGGTAGGAATTGGTTGGGTTGAATTATCGATAGCTGTTTGATAGTTATTTGGGAGTGAAGAGAAGACATTGCAACCTACACATGCACCTTCGTTCCCTAGAGGGAAAGGACTAGATTGGGATTAGTCATTGCCTACTAGGGGCTCTTACATACCCGGGCAATGCCGGGCTATGCTGCTAGTATGTATATATATATATATATAAGAATGAATGTTTTTATATATAATGAACGTGAAATACAGGAAGGGACGAACACGGAACACAGACAAATCATTCGAAGCCTTCAATCTTCAGTCAGACACCGAATCATCATAGCAAATTTCGGCTGTTCAATTCTGATATTTGCTCCAACTCGGCCAGCCCCAAGAAAAAAACTAAGCTGTAAGCATTAGATATATATATATATAAGAATGAATGTTTTTATATATAATGAACGTGAAATACAGGAAGGGACGAACACGGAACACAGACAAATCATTCGAAGCCTTCATCTTCAGTCAGACACCGAATCATCATAGCAAATTTCGGCTGTTCAATTCTGATATTTGCTCCAACTCGGCCAGCCCCAAGAAAAAAACTAAGCTGTAAGCATTAGATTTCTTGGTAGAAGACAGGAATGTGAACGCACAAGACGGATGTGAATACAAGAGACGAAAACGAAATTGAAAACAGTAATGAATAAACAAAACATATATAACGATGGTTGTCATACGACTTTAGACCAAATGAGACAAAAACACAACAACAACATAGCTGGCGTAGAAATAATTACCGTTCGGTAGCGGGGACACATGTTGGTCGAGATACGAAGGCCAACAGAATGGTTTAAGAAGCAGCAGGTCGCAGGAGAGAGAGAAAAAGAGAGACAGAGAGAGAGGGAACCAAAGAGGCTGGAAGGCAGGGGACAGAATCAGTGACCAAGAGAAAAGGAGAAAGAAGGGATTAAGGAGGATGGGAGGAAGAGGGAGGAAGAGAGGGGAAGAATCGGAGGGCGCCAAAAAGTTTGGTGAAGAAGCAATGGCGGGTAGTAAAAGACAGTGTGTATAGAAGTCGTGCAGGGTTTAAAATTGGACAAACAAACGGGGGGGTGCACGTAACGCCGCAATAATATAAGAATGAATGTTTTTATATATAATGAACGTGAAATACAGGAAGGGACGAACACGGAACACAGACAAATCATTCGAAGCCTTCAATCTTCAGTCAGACACCGAATCATCATAGCAAATTTCGGCTGTTCAATTCTGATATTTGCTCCAACTCGGCCAGCCCCAAGAAAAAAACTAAGCTGTAAGCATTAGATATATATATATATATATATCATCATCATCATCATCATCATCGTCGTTTAACGTCCGTTCTCCATGCTAGCATGGGTTGGACGGTTCGACCGGGGTTCTGGGAAGCCAGAAGGCTGCACCAGGCTCCAGTCTAATCTGGCAATGTTTCTACAGCTGGATGCCCTTCCTAACGCCAACCACTCCGTGAGTGTAGTGGGTGCTTTTTACGTGCCACCTGCACAGGTGCCAGGCGGGGCTGGCAACGGCCACGGTCAGATTGGTGTATTTTATGTGCCACCGGCACGGAAGCCAGTCGAGGCGGTGCTGGCATCGGCCACGAGTCGGATAGTGCTTTTTACGTACCACCAGACCAGGGATCCTGGCTGGTTCAATTCGATTTCGATTTCGCTTGCCCCAACATGTCCTCACAAGCAAAGGGGGTTGGCATGGGTGCCTGTCGTACGGTCGCATTGGAGTATTTTACGTGCCACGGCCACGAGTCGGATAGTGCTTTTTACGTACCACCAGACCAGGGATCCTGGCTGGTTCAATTCGATTTCGATTTCGCTTGCCCCAACATGTCTTCACAAGCAAAGGGGGTTGGCATGGGTGCCTGTCGTACGGTCGCATTGGAGTATTTTACGTGCCACGGCCACGAGTCGGATAGTGCTTTTTACGTACCACCAGGCCAGGGATCCTGGCTGGTTCAATTCGGTTTCGATTTCGATTTCGCTTGCCCCAACATGTCTTCGCAAGCATGGGGGGGTTGGCATGGGTGTCTGTCGTCGGATGAGGTTCTATATCGACTTCGCTTGCCTCAACCGCTCTTTGTGTCCAAGGGAGGAAAGGCATTCATAAGTGGGCTGGGCTCACTTGTCCTGCCTGGTCTTCTCACGTACAGAATATTTCCAAAGGTCTCGGTCTCTGGTCATTTCCTCAGTGAGGCCTAAAGTTCGAAGGTCGTGCTTCACCACCTCGTCCCAGGTTTTCCTGGGTCTACCTCTTCCACGGGTTCCCTCAACTGCCAGGGATTGGCACTTTCTCACACACCTATCTTCATCCATTCTCGCCACATGACCATACCAGCGCAATCGTCTCTCTTGCACACCACAACTGATGCTTCTTAGGTACAACATTTCTCTCAAGGTGCTAACGCTCTGTCGAGTATGTACACTGACATTACACATCCATCGGAGCATACTGGCTTCATTCCTCACGAGCTTACGCATGTCCTCAGCAGTCACGGCCCATGTTTCGCTGCCATGTAGCATGGCTGTTCGTACACACGCATCATACAGTCTGCCTTTTACTCTGAGCGAGAGGCCTTTAGTCACCAGCAGAGGTAAGAGCTCCCTAAACTTTGCCCAGGCTATTCTTATTCTAGCAGTTACACTTTCAGCGCACCCACCCCCACTACTGACTTGGTCACCTAGATAACGGAAGCTATCAACTACTTCTAGTTTTTCCCCCTGGAAAGTGACGGAAGTTGTTTTCTGCAGATTTTCGGAGGTTAATGCTCCCGAGCATCTGCCACATACAAAAACTATCTTCCCAGTTAGCCTACCTTTGACATTGCTGCACCTCTTATGTGTCCATAGCTTACACTGGGTACATCTTATAGAGTTTCTACCTACACCTTTTCTACAGATCGAGCAGGGCCATCTTCCTGAAGATATTTGTGGATTGTCTACCTTTATACTTATTAGTACTTTGGTTTTAGCTAGGTTGACTCTAAGGCCCCTTGATTCTAAACCCTCCTTCCACACCTGGAACTTCTCCTCCAGTTCTGATAGTGACTCAGCAATAAGAGCAAGGTCGTCAGCGTAGAGGAGCTCCCAGGGACAGCCTGTCTTGAATTCCTCCGTAATTGCCTGGAGTACTATGATAAATAGGAGGGGGCTGAGTACTGAACCCTGGTGGACCCCAACCTCTACTTTGAATTCTTCTGTGTACATGTTGCCAACCCTAACCTTACTTACGGCATCTCTGTACATGGCTTGCACAGTCCTCACCAGCCATTCATCTATCCCTAGTTTCCTCATTGACCACCAGATAAGGGATCGGGGGACCCTATCAAAAGCTTTCTCCATGTCAACGAAAGCCAGGTACAGGGGCTTATCTTTGGCTAGGTATTTCTCCTGCAGCTGCCTTACCAGGAATATAGCATCAGTGGTACTTTTCCCTGGCACGAACCCAAACTGCATCTCATCTAAACTAACTCTCTCTCTAATTAGTTGGGCTATGACCCTCTCCGTAACCTTCATTACTTGATCCAACAGCTTGATACCTCTGTAATTATTTGTATCTAGGGCATCACCTTTACCTTTGTAGCAGTTGACTAGTATGCTGCTGCACCAGTCATTGGGTATGACTCCTTCGTGTATCACCTGGTTGACTATACGGGTGACTAGGTTATAGCCGACACTGCCAGATATTTTGAGCATCTCTGCAGTAATCTTGATGGGCCTGGGGCTTTCCCTGTCTTCATGCTTCTAATTGCCTTAGCTACCACGGAACTATCAACTCGGATAGCTGGTCCCTCTGTAGGGTCAACATTCGGCAGACTCTCTTTATCCCATTCATTTTCCTCATTCAGTAACCTTTCATAGTGGCGTCTCCAAGCTTCTCTCTTTGCATCCTCATTTAGCGCAAGTGAACCATCCTCCATGCGAACACATTTCTCTCCTACCACATCACGATTCTCTCTCACACACTGTCTTGCAACACGAAATACCTCAAGTCTTTCATCCTCACGGCGCAGGACATTGGCAAATTTTCTCTTATCTGCTTCCCCTCTGGCTAGATAGACCTGTCTCCTAGCTTCCCTTCTGGCAGTCTGATACCCTTCCCTGCTACCACCGTTCTTCCAGGCCTTCCAAGCCTGTTTCTTTTGTCTAATAGCCCTGTCAACAATATTGTTCCACCACCACGTTATTTTGGGTCTTAAGGGGACTTTGCACCAGCCACAGATCTGGTCAGCGGCTTTCAGCAGGTTGTCCCTCAGAAACGTCCAGTTGTCTTCTACCCCATGTGTAGCTATACCCCTTCCACTTCGTCAAAGGCTTCAAGTAACATATCTCTAAATCTCTGTCCATTCGCAGGGGCTTTAAGCTTCCAGACCCTTCTTCTCCATGTTGGTCGTCTTCTAGTCGCCCTCTTAGTCCTGATCCTAAAGTCACTAACTACCAGTCTATGTTGTGGGGTGCATTCTTCGCCTGGGAAGGTTTTGGCATTTATAAGCAGCCATCTTTCCTTTTTCTGGCAAGGATGTAGTCGATTTGGCTAGTATGCCGGCCCGATCGGTAGGTGACCAGGTGGCTTGTTGGTTTCCTGAAGTTAGTGTTGCAGACCATAAGACTATTCGCATCGCAGAACTCCAGCAGCCTGGTTCCCTCCTCGTTGCGGGAACCATAACCGTAGCCTCCATGTACGCCATGGAAGCCCCCAGCATGTCGTCCAACATGCCCATTGAAATCACCAGCCACAAAGAGAAGGTCCCTGTCGTTCGTCGATGAGGTGGTCTGCAGTAGGGTGTCATAGAAACTGTCTTTCTGTCCATCGGGTAGCCCTGGCTGAGGGGCATAGGCCGATATAATGGTTGCTAATCTATTATGAAGCACTATTCTAATCTTAAGTATTCTGTCACTTACTCTGATTACCTCAATTACTCTATCTATCCATTTCTCAGCGATAAGTATACCCACGCCACCAACCCCGTCAGTGTTCCCTGCCCAGAAAATCTTGTACCTGTGTTCCTTGCCTGTGAGGACCCTAGCAGATCCTCCTCTCCACCTTATTTCTTGCATACAACATACATCAACACGTCTCCGTTCAAGCATCTCGACTATCTCGCCAGACCTACCTTTCAATGTGCCAACGTTGAGGGTGCCCACCCTGAGGGTGTGGGAGGTGTGGGCCTCTGAGACCCTGGGATGAGGGACAGCAGTGTTATGTACTTGAAAAGAAAGCTTGCATTTGCCAGATATCATACTGAGACTCTAGACTACAACCTGCATAAATTTCACAGTTTTTGCGCAATATGATCACAATAAACCCTACATAGGGGTGCGGGGGGGGGTCAAGAAAGATAGAAAACAGAAACTTCCGGTTCTGGTGGGTGGATGGGTGGGAGGGAGGGCGGGCGGGCGGGGTCACCTCGAAGGAACAACAGGTTTTAAGTTAATACGTAGGGAATTTTCTGCAACAGAAATTACTGAACATCTAGGAACTTCGGGGTTCGAGAAGAACGTAATATAAATAAGAGAGAGAGAAAAAATTTCGTAGGGAATTTAGGGTATCTTTGGGGAAAGGAATAACGACGAAGGAACAACAGGTTTTAAGTTAATACGTAGGGAATTTTCTGCAACAGAAATTACTGAACATCTAGAAACTTCGGGGTTCGAGTAAAACATAATATAAATAGGAGAGAGAGAGAATATTGTAGTGAATTCTGGGGATGGAATAATAACAGGATGACACTGAAATTAAAGGAGGAATTTAAAATGCATGACAGACAGGAAGCCATGCATACAAGATGGCGAAATAAATAATAGAGAAACGGGATTTAGAGTTACGAATCAACGCTTAAAAAAATGAATATGAATGACAGGTTGTAAGTTAAATTCGCTTAGCTGGTCATTTTTCGAGTCAGTGTTTTGTCAGCAAGATGTAGAATCGAGAAGAGGGACGAGATAAATCGAACACTGCTTTATAAAGAGTTAGGGATTTGGGGGGGGGGATTATCAGGTGGAAGCATGAGGAAAGAGAGAGCGGGGAAGGAAGAGAGAGAGAGAGCTAAGGAACAACAGGTTTAATTCGTAAGGAATTTTCTGCAACAGAAATTACTGAACATCTAGAAACTTCGGGGTTCGAGAAGAACGTAATATAAATAAGAGAGAGAGAAAATATTTCGTAGGGAATTTAGGGTATCTTTGGGGAAAGGAATAACGACGAAGGAACAACAGGTTTTAAGTTAATACGTAGGGAATTTTCTGCAACAGAAATTACTGAACATCTAGGAACTTCGGGGTTCGAGAAGAACGTAATATAAATAAGAGAGAGAGAAAAAATTTCGTAGGGAATTTAGGGTATCTTTGGGGAAAGGAATAATACATATATACATGTATATATATTTATATATATATATATATATGTATGCATACATACATACATACATACATACATACATATATATTTATATATATGTGTGTGTGTGTGTGTTTGAAAGTCTTTGCGAAAATTACTTAATACAGTTTTTATGTATAAAGAGGATCATTTAAAAAAAAAATTATTTTTTAAAATGCTATACAATTTTTATACCAGGGCATTATTAACTTTTTTTGGGAAGACGATTTTGTGCTAGAGTGCTTTGATTAAGCTTTTCAAACACATGTCCTCTGTGTATATATATGCAGGAAAACCTCCATAAATGAGAAACTTCTATACAAATATTATCCTTCCCAAAATTAGAATGCAAAGCATGTATTTATGTGTGTGTGTCTGTCTGAGTTTGCATGTGTGTATATGTGTGTGTGCGTGTGTGTGTCTGCGCGTGTGTATGTGTGTGTGTATGTGTGAATGTATGTGTGTCTGTTAAAATAGAATGGATGTTACTGTAAAAAAAAATTTGGTTTCATTTGCTGCATGCATCTGGCGAACTTTCTATACAAGTTCCTGTGGAAGAAATGAGTGAAAGGAAAAATAGGCAATGATCAGTCGAAAGAAAGAAAGAAAGAAAGAAAGAAAGAAAGAAAGAAAGAAGAAAGGAAAAAAAGAAAGAAAGAAAAGAAGGAAGGAAATAAGACAGCAAGGGAGGGAAAACATAAATAAGAATTGTCATGGAAAATAGCCAGGAACAACTTAAATTGGGAAAGGGTCCAGCCACATTGCTGGCTTGTCATCTAAATAATATAACTGGTAGGGGGTAGTGGTGGTGGTGGTGGCGGTATCCATTGCGGTAGTGGCAGAAATGGATTTTATACTGAGATTGATTATGTTAATAATTATGGTGATGGTGATGATGATAATGAAGAAGATGTAGAGGAAGAAGCACAGTGTGTGCATGACGTTGACAAGGATAATGGTTGTGGTGATGATGTTGATGCTCATGATTTGAATGATAAACTTTTGTTGTTGCTGACAGTAATGCTGATGATGTTGATGACAACAATGATGATGAGGGTGATGTTGTTGATGTTGCTGTTTTTATGATGATGTTGTTGTTGTTGATGATGATGATGATGATGATGATGATGCTGCTGTTGCTGCTGCAGCTGACGATGACGATAATGATGCTGCTGGTGATGTTGCTATACTGCTGTTTTTATGATGATGATGATGATGAAGATGATAATGATGAAACAAGATGAAACAAGATGATGGTGATGACGGTGGTGATGGCAACGATGACGACGGCGACGATGATGCTGATGTTGCTGCTGTTGATGATGTTGATGATGCTGATGATGATGTTGGTATTGATGCTGCTGCTGCTGGTTCTGCTGTTGGTGATGATGTTGATGATGATGATGATGATGATGATGATGATGTTAATGTTGCTGCTGCTGCTGGTG
This sequence comes from Octopus sinensis, assembly GCF_006345805.1. NCBI lineage: Eukaryota > Metazoa > Mollusca > Cephalopoda > Octopoda > Octopodidae > Octopus > Octopus sinensis. The sequence continues at coordinate 85,629,449 of NC_042997.1, read as the reverse complement.
ATGATGATGATGCTGTTGATAATAATGATGATGATGATGGTGTTGCTGATAAATTTATGTGTATCGATAAACAGGAGTACAAGAATTGTCTTACGCAGACAGAAAGTCTCAGATTTTTAAGGGAATACTAATGGAAAACTAGTGACCATCATGCATAAATATACGCAGAGCAATAAATAATGCCTACATAAACTACCAAGACAAAAAAAAAACAGCTCCACAAATTAGGTGTAATTTCTTATTTCACAGTCGAATGTTTATTAGAAGGATTGGCTTTCTACTATCAAAATATCTTTACTACCCAAAAATTGGCAAATGCTGAAAACTCGCCGCTGCGTTTGGGTGTTATCCTGCCAGCTGGCCAACTGAATGATAAATGATGTTGAATACATACCATCACTGAAACTATATAGAAGATAAGTGGAAGCCAAGTGGATATGTAAGACTATGAGCTCATTGGTGTTTAGCTCAAATCCACTGCAGATATTTTTTGTGCATTTCAGTAATGTATTATATTCTGTGTGGAACTATGTACCAGATCTTCTTGATGGAATTCTATATAATTCAAGGTTAACAGAAGGCTAGAAATGAATATGTGAAGTGTCACTGAGAGAGAGAGAGAAGGAGGAGAGGAGGAGAGAAAGAGAGAGAGAGGGGTGAGGAAGGTAAATAATGAAGTTCAGAGAATGATGGTGACTGAGCTAATGATGGATGCTGTGAAGATGAAATGGATAAGTCATATGTTGAAGAAGGATAAAAGTGACTGAGTGAGTGAAGTGATGGAAATGAATATGGAAAAAGAAGAAAATGGGAATGACTATGAATGACATGGCAAAAATGTATCAGGTTATCCCATAAGTTCTGTCCGATTTTACCTTTTTCTAAAACTGAATGAAAGATAAAAGTCAAAGTTGATCAGTGAAAATTGAACTCAGAATATAAAGAGCTGATAGTAAATACAGTAGGGCATTTTTGTTTTCTAATACCACAGTCTTTTTATCGATCTGTTGCTAAGAGTTGAAAAATAAATGAAATTACCTTTATTCTGAATAAGGTGCCTATCCATTATCCTTGATATAATATTTCCAGAGGATCTGATACCTCTGGTCAATACAGAATCAAATCTATTGTTCAAATACCTAATGAAAAACTTTCAGTGGATATGAGCTGAACACCAATAAGCTGGGAGTCCAATATCTCATACACTTGGTCACTTTATTCTCTCAAATGGAATATGTTATTTTTCTTCATAGTATGCTTAATCAGGACCTCACAATTGTCTGCTGCTGTTAGCTCATGGGCAGCCCCTCTGAGATCTCTAGGTGTGTATGTGTGTGTATGTGAATCCTGTTGAAAACCACTGTTCATGACAGACATTTTTACAAGAGCTAGGTATCTATCTCACCCAAGTGGTCTTCCTCCTTGCTTGTTCACCATTATAAATATCTCTATTACTCTGCACAATTACTAAAGATTCATTAAAGCTACATTGAGTTTATCAGTTGATTTGAGAAATCAGCAGGACAAAAACATACATGCATAGTAGTCTTCCAAGATCCTATTTTGCTCTATACAGAGAGAGAAAGAGAGAGAGAGAGAGAGAGAGAGAGAGAGAGAGAGGAGAGAGAGAGAGAGAAAGAAAGAGAGAGAGAGAGAGCGAGAAAAAGAGAGAGAGAGAGCGAGAGAAAGAGAGAGAGAGAAAGAGAAAGAGAGAGAGAGAGAATAGTTCTTCTTCAATATATGACTGATACTTTATTCTTTGGCCTTGAAAAGATGAAAAGCAAATTTGACTTCAGCAGGATTTGAACTCTTGAGCACAGGATGTTTGGACAAGAATTGCAAAAGGTTCATTCGATATAGCACTTTAATGACTCTGTAGAAGCATAATCTATCACTGCCACTGCCATTGCTACCACCACCACTGCTGCTACCAACAACATCACCACCACCACCAACAACAACAACGGAAATAAGAACAACAAGAGCAACAACTACAAGGGTAGCAGGATCAACAGCAGCAGCAGCAACAACAACAAAAAGAACAGACACAACAATGGTAAGGTAATATCAAAAACAGCAACAACAACTAGGACAACTGTCACAACGTAACCCATTGAACGATACAAATAACAAGGACAGCAATAACAACAATGATAATAATAATAATAATAATAATAATAATAATAATAATAATAATAATAATAATAATAATAATAATAATAATAATAACAACTGCTAAAAATTCTATGAAAATAAGCAAAAATAAAATAAAACAATTTGATAAAAAAAAATTCATTAAAAAATTGAACAATTTAAAGGAAAAAATTTCTGAGCATAAATGCTAGCTTCCTTTTAAATATCCTTAGTTCAATCCATCCAAACAAAGATCTGGAATGTTCTATTTTTTTTTCTATTTTTGTTGTTGATAGATCTATCTTAATTCAATTCCTCTGTTTTACATTTTTTTCTTTGATTTTACCATTTATTAATTAAAAGGTAAAACTTTAATGGGATTATGTTACATGTTATTTCTTTTTTTTTTATTCAGTTGTTAATTTTATTCATTAATTCTTGTTATTTTTTGATGTTGCTGTTGTTGCTATTAATCTTGTTTAAATTTCCAAACATCCTTCTTTTAGAATTTTAAAAGAATGATCCCTTGTACACACAGTCATTCTCTCATTCTCTCTCTCTCTCTCTCTCTCACACACACACACACACACATACACACACACAAACACACACAAACACACACACAATTGCACGTGCACACACACACACACACAAATACACACACACAAGTGCAAGTGCACATACACACACACAATTGCACACATGCACTCACACATATACATGCCTATATATAATTATACACAAGTATTAGTGCACATGTCCAGTTATTCACATACTCATGCATACACAATGTGTTATATATATATAGGGAGGGAGAGAGAGAGAAACAGAGAGATAGAATGACTGATAGGAACATTGATACATATATTCATAAATACAAACATACATAGATACATGTATATTAGTTCATCCATATAAACAGACACACACACACATACATACATACACATGCATACACACATACATGCATACAAACATACACACACTCATACATATACACATTAACCCATACATGCACACACGCACACACGCACATACTTTCAAATGCACATATTTATTACATTTATAGGACACATGCATACAGACACACCCATATGTATAAAAACAAACACAGATGCACATGTTAACAGAAAAACTAAAATTCACAATGCATACACAAATGCATACATTTACACATACACATAAGCACATACTGAAGCATTCCAGACACATTCTAAAAATTCCTTTACATTTACATATACATAAAGAAAAACACCCAAATTTTCTCTTTCTGATACACACAGGTATATTTATACTCTCTGGTACACTTTCACTCATATTTAAGCACATTAATTGGCATATAAGCTTATTTTAAAATTCTTACACACAAGATGCATGGCTCAGTGGTTAGGGTGTTAGGCACACAATCATGAGATTGTGAGGTAGATTTCCAGGCCAGGCTGTATGTTGTGTTCTTGAGCAAGACACTTTATTTCACATTACTCCAGTTACCTCAGCTGTAGAAATGAGTTGTGACATCACTGGTGTCAAGCTGTATTGGCCTTTACCTTTCCCTTAGTGGCATGGAGACATGGGGCTGATATGCTTGGGCAACTGCTGATCTTTCAGAAAACAACCCTGCCAGGATTTGTGCCTCGGAGGGGAACTTTCTAGGTGCATGATTGAAGGAGGTCTTTTTTTTTTTGCATACAACCATACAAACATGTATAACATTCATAGCACATGCACACTCATGCAGACATACTTGTACATACAAACACGTATGCAGTCATTACGAAACACATTGACATACATGCATACAAGCATATACAGGGTGTCTGGACTAAATTTGTCAATTTTTACATCTTTTTTCAGGAACATCTTGAAGTTCAAGATTGATTAAATAAGTACCAGTCATGTACTGGGATTGATGCAATCAACTAGTCCCTTCCTACAAAATTTCAAGCCTTGTTCTTATAATAGAAAGGTTTATTGGTGCGAGAGCAGGTTTAGCTGTTGTTATTGGGGTTGTGGTAGTAGTAATGGTTGCTAGTTGAAGCTTGCTGTCTGCTGTGATGTTTGCTTTCAGCTTGGGACAGTCCATTTTGCCCTTGTTTTTCTCTTCAATCCGCAAAGTCCTCTTGGTAATAAGGTTTTCAACATGACCCCATAACATACATGCAGTCATACATGCATACAAGCATATACAGGGTGTTTGGGCTAAATTTGTCAATTTTTACATCTCCTTTTTTCAGGAACAGCTTGATGTATTGGTACACGATATTAGAGAGCATAAAGTAAAGAAATAGATATTAGAGAGCATAATGATTAAAGTTGTAACTGAGAAAAAGTTAGCTGACATAAAGAAGTAGAAGCCATCTGAATATTGGAAAAGAGTTACTTGTATCATGGTGATTCATATTGGGTATCAAAATGCTGACAGCATGATTGCTGCTCAATGATCTGTGAATACTGTAAAGGCTGTAAGACATGACATGGACACCTGCAATGGAGACTACTAAGCTGTGACCAACAGGAAGGAACACAGCAGGCATTCTGACTATGTCTGCATCCTGGAATTTATCCAACAACTGTAGAACTGGGCCTCAGGTTCAGTTCAAATGGTAATGTGTAGCTACTAGAGATTGTGGTCACACCCAGGCTGGAGAGGGTTGCTGCTGGAAGGCCACATGTGTGGCAGCAGACAGAATTCATACATACAAACACACACAGATACATGTATATCAGTTCATCCATATAAACATACACACACACATGCATACACACACATACATGCATACAGCCATGACTTCACCAACCTTGATTTGTGGCTTCTTAATATGCCCAATTATAATCCCATGGATTACTATGTGTGGGGCATGGTTCAGAAAGCCAGCAGCTGTTCTGTTTGCAACACACCAAGGCTGAGCTAGTGGTCAAGATCAAGAAGGTGTCTGAAGATCTTCTAAAGGACACTGTAAGGAACATATGTACCAACTTCCAGATCCATTTTGAGGTCACAATGGAAGCTAAGGGAGGCTACTTTGAGTAAACTGTCATCTCCCAGCATAATCTAGATGATATTTTTTTAGTTTTTTTTTTAAATACTTTTATTTTTGGATGAGATATTTTGTTTTGTTTTCTTTTCTGCAAACAATCATATTTAACCTGAATACCCAGTATATAGAAAAGTACAAATGAACACAATCATTACCAGATCTATTCTAAAAATTCAAAACACATATACAAATTGAAACACAAACACACACACACACACTCATATCTTCTCTCATTCACACATGTTCACATTAACTCTCAAGCCAACTACTCAAACCTGGTTTTGATGTCTTTTGTTTCTTTCTTTTGATGTGTCTGCTATGGTTTTTACTGTGTTTGGTGTAATTTCCTGTTTGCTTTTATTATAAAGTGGTTAGCTGGCAGAATCGTCAGCACAATGGACAAAATGCTTAACTACATTTCATCCGTTTATACATTCTGAGTTTAAATTCTGCTGAGGTCAACTTTGCCTTTCATCCTATAAGGGTCAATGAAATAAGTACCTGTCAAGTACTGGGATTGATATAATCTCCTAAAATTTCAGGCTTTGTGGCTATGGTAGAAATTATTATTATTATTTACTTTTAATCTGCATGTTTGTTACAATCATTCATCAAGACACACCCAGTGTTCTAGGGTGAGTGAAGGATAAGAGATGTTACAGTATGACAAAGCTCAGGGAGGGAAAGTGGCAGGAGGACAGTTGCGAAATATTTTCATGTAATATGACATGTATATTTAAATTGATAGGGTTTTTCTAAGGATGTGAGCAGTATTTGTTAGGACAATCTTTTGGATTTCTCTGAGACATGGTTCTCCTGGGATTTCTGACATTCCTTTCATAACATACCAAGGACTCCCACAATAACAGGAACAGTTCTTGCTTTAAGATGCCACAACTTTTGTATTTCAATTTCCAGGTCCTTATATTTACTTAATTAGTCAAATTCCTTAGTCAAAGTGGGAACACTTACATCTATTAGTCTACAAGTATTTTCTTCTCTGTCTTTAATAGCTATGTCTGGTCAATTAGCCTGGATCATCCTGTTGGTGTTGACTGGAAAATCTCAGAGGATAGTGACAGTTTTACCTCCAGTGACTGGCTCAGGATGATGTTCATACCAGTAAGCAGGAGTGCTGATTTTGTAGTGTTTACATATCTTCCAATGTAAATACTATCCTATCTAATCATGGCAATTTTTGCATTCATTTAGTATTAGCACAGGACGTCCCGAGACAAGATGGTCTATTATTTCATCAAATTTATCACAGAATCTGCATTTAGGGTTATCATTATAATTACTATTATTATCAATGCCTTTGCACAGCTTCTAATGCTGGAGATGTACTACTGTGTCAGCTGTTCCCTACCAGTGAATTAAGATAATACCTCTTATTTTTCAAGCACCTTCCGGAGTATTCAAGTGGTTCCAAGCAGTGCTGTTTCCTGCAAGTGCTCCACCCTTATTGCAGCCCCTATTTGTTCCACGTACTTCTTAAGATTTTTTCTCCGACAATTATTGGTACTATTGATACCTTTTTCATCGACCACAACTGCTTAACTCCCCAAGCTAACCTGTCATATCTCTTGACTTTTCTTTCTTCCTTATTGCATACCTTGTTGTCAGCTGGGCATGCTATATCTATGATCCAGCATAGTTTGTTTTCTTTCTCAATTAAGACTATGTCTGGCTTCCTATTCTCTATCTCATGGTCACACTGAATCATAAAATCCCATAGGATCTTTGCATTTTTATTTTCGATGATGCCTTCAGGTTTGTGGTTGTACCAATTTTCTGCTCTGTTAAGTGCATACTTGTTGCAAAGTCTCCAATGGACAAATCTGGCTATATTGTTGTAGCATCTCTTATGTTCCTTCCGGGCTAGTGGCGTACATTGGCTGGTACTATGCCATACGGTTTCATCATTTTGTCTACAGATTCTGCACTTATCACTTTCTGATGTGTTGTCTATTCTGTATTTTATGTAGTTTGTTCTTAGTGCTTGCTCTTGGGCAGCACATATTAAAGCCTCCATTTCCAGTTTTAAATCACTTTTAGTCATTCACAACCATCTTTTTTCTCTGTCTGTCTTATCTTCAGCATCCCTATGAAATTGACCATGCATTCTTTTCTTTACCCACCTATTTTCAGTTTCATTCGGTTTCAATTTCTTTTACAGTGCTTTATCTTTGTAATCTTTCATCCTACTCAAGCCTGACCTTCTTACTTCTAATAATAGCGGTTCTGTGGCACGTTTTACATACTATGCTATGTTGTTTTCTTCTGCTCTAATGTTGTGTTCGCATCCAATAAGTCCTCTTCCCCCTCTTTTTCTTGGTGCATACAGTCTGTCTGTGACACTTTTTGGGTAGAGTGACCCATATGTAGTTAGCAACTTCCTTGTCTTTCTGTCTAAACTGTTTAGTTCATCTACTGTTCATGCGATTATCTCTACTCCATATCTCAGGAGTGAAACCACCCAGATTTTGATAGCTTCAATCTTATTCTGTCCATTTAATTTCGACTTAAGGATCAGTCCCAGTCTGCGCAAGTACTCCACCTTAAATTTTTCTGTCCTTTCTTTTTCCATCAATTTATACATTTCCACAATCCCCAAGTACTTATAACCCATCTCTTCTATCTGCTTCATAACCTCCCCCGTTGGTATCTTTAGCCCATCCATACATTTGATTTTGCCTGTCTTCAAGACTAACACACCACACTTTCTCAGTCCAAACTCCATTCTGATAGCAGCACTGAAGGTATTCACCGTATCAATGAGGGAACTGACTTGGGCTTTATCTTTACCACAAAGTTTGAGGTCATCCATGAATAACAAATGATTGACTTTTGTTGGTGGCTTTTGAATATATACCCAGCTTTTACTTTACTCAGATTCGGTGTTAGTGGTATACTCTCTTTTACTATTTTTTACTTGTTTCAGTCATTTGACTGCGGTCGAGCAACTCGACCCCGGGACTTATTCTTTTGTAAGCCCTGTACTTATTCTATCGGTCTCTTTTGCCGAACCGCTAAGTAACGGGGACATAAACACACCAGCATCGGTTGTCAAGCAATGCTAGGGGGACAAACACAGACACACAAACACACACACGCATATATATATATACATATATACGACGGGCTTCTTTCAGTTTCCATCTACCAAATCTAGTCACAAGGCTTTGGTCAGCCCGAGGCTATAGTAGAAGACACGTGCCCAAGGTGCCATGCAGTGGGACTGAACCCAGAATCATGTGGTTGGTAAACAAGCTACTTACCACACAGCCACTCCTGCGCCTATTATTATTATTATTATTATTATTAAGGAGGTAAGCTGGCAGAATTGTTACCACACTAGGCAAAATGCTTAGTGGTATTTCACCTGTCTTTATGTCCCAAGTTCAAATTTTGTTGAGGTTGACTTTGCTCTCATCCCTTGGGGGTCAGTAAATTGAATGCCAGTGAAGCACTGGCATCGATGTAATTGACTAATACCCTTCCAAATTTCAGGCCTTGTGCTTGTAGTAGAAAGGATTATTATTATTGTTAAGGTAGCAAGCTTGCAAAATTGTTTGCATCTTAGACAAAATGTTTTATGGCATTTTATCTGTCTTTATGTTCTGAGTTCAAATTCTGCAAAGGCTTCTGCAAAGTCTTCTCTCTTCCACCATAATGTATCAATTGGAAGATCTATCTGGTTGAAAAGTATGTCCAAATTTTTGTGGTTTACTTTAATCAGGTATTTCACTCTAATTCTGGACCAGTTTTTATAGAGGTGCTTTCTCATATTCAGGAGTGTGTTCCTGCCTTCTAAGACAACACATGCTACTAGCCACTAATTGTTCAGTTAATGTATGTACTTCTCTTTTCTCTCTGTGTTAGCTTTTGGTCTTCTCTCAGGATTCTTTGCTTCTATTTTAGAGGATCCTATTTGGTTATTCTTGTGGCCGTCACAAATAAATTAACCTTTACAATGCCATTTCTGTAGCTGCTATTGTTGGTTATGTTGGTAACAGTGACAACAGAGAATGTCGAATGTTGGTGTTGGATGTGCTTGCACTTCTTTCTTGCTCATTCTGACTTCCAAACTATCTGTGAACATAATTTTTGATTTGGTGGAAATGAAAGTAGTGGTAATAGTAGTAGTTGTTGTTGTTGCTGCTGCTTAACCCATTACTGTTGTTTAATTTTCCCTTCTTATTTTTTTCAACATCAATGTTGTTGTTCTTGTTGCTTGGCAAATTATAGTTGTTGGTACTGCCAGCTCATTTTCTCCTCAACAGGGCTCATGATAGTGGTAGTGCTGCTGTTTATTTGCTGAAAAAGGGAGAAATGTTTCTTAGAAAAAGCATTGAGAGAGACTTATGGCAACAACCTCACTATTTGAACATCCTCTCTCTGCCTTCTTTTGGTTTTTTAGTTGGGTAACGATCTCAGTTCCACATTCTTATTTTGATTGTTTTATTAATTTTTTTATTACTTTTACTTGTTTCACTCACTGGACTTTGGCCATGCTGGGGCACACCTTGAAGGGTTTTAGTTGAATAAATCAACCCCAGTGCTTAAGTTTTTATTTTTATTTCTGGTATTTATTCTATCAGTCTCTTCTGTTGAACTGCTAGGTTATGAGGACATAAACAAACTTACACCAGTTGTCAAGCATATACATATGTCATCATCATCATCATTATCATCATTTAACATCCATATTCCATTCTGGCATGAGTTGGGTGACAGGAACCAATGTATTCAAAGACTGCACCAAGCTCCAATGTCTGCTTTGGTATAGTTTTATGGCTGGATGCCCTTCCTTATGCCAACTACTATAGAACATGGACTGGGTGCTTTTCATGTGCCAGTTGCACTATTGAGATCACCATACAATTTGCAGCAGGACTATGAGCCCTGGGGTAAGTGGAGGTGTTCAAGTCTATACTAGAGGATGAGGGGATTATGATGAAGATGGAGATGGGGAGTAGAGTAGGTTCTTGCAGTGGGATCTGCATTGTTACTGTTATGTATTGTTACTGTTATGTATGCAAAAAGAAGGGTAGAATTGAATGGAGGACGAGATGTGAGTTATGAGCTGGGGATGGTAGAGGGATACAGATGAGTAGGTGGGAGTGAGTAGCAGGGAAAGTAAAGTGGTGGTGGTGGTGGTGGCACAAGAGAGAAAGAGGGAGAATAGAAGTTTCCACACAGTTTTCATCTACTAAATTCACTCACAAGGCATTGACTGGTTACACAGTGAGAGTGAACCCAAAACAAGCTTCTTAACTACACAACTATTACCAACACCTATTTTAGCAGGTAAATGTTTTCCCTTTCCACTGGAATTGTTCCAAACGTGTTAGAAACAAAGGAACTAACCAGTTCCCTTTTAGGTTGTGCTCTGTTTGTGATACTTTAAGAACAGAATTATTCTAAAGAAAAACAATTTACTGTCTTTACTGAGGCATGAAACACCCAACTAGCACTCTGAGAATGTACATTCCTGCTTCCCATACAATCACCAATAAATGGTGATAAAACAGTATTAAAATCTTCCATTGAGATCAGACTATATATATCATATATAAAATGTCTATTTAATAGATAGATAAACTACTTGTTGGTTATATAATCTGTTCAATAGACACATATTCAATCTGACTTTTAGAATTAAATAAACCGCATGACTAGAAAATCTTGGATCTCCTTCCATTTTCTTATACATACATTCATATATATATATATATATATATTATATATATATATATATATATATATATATATTATATATATATATATATATATATATATGTATATATGTATATATGTGTGTGTGTATATATATGTATACCAGAAAGAATAAATCAATATGTTTATACTTTGATGATATGGCATCAATACAACTTCTACAATGAGATGAAATCAATATGTTTTTCTTTGATGTAATGGATCTACATGCTGCAGACAAGTAAGATAGTTTCAAAGAAAGCTAAGCTTCCGTATGATGATATTAACTGTCATGATAACATTATTTAAAGATATCATATGTTCAACTTATAGGATTATCTTATATAATATATTACTTTACACAGATCACTGAAACCAGATGTTATTTCTGTGATTTATTATGCGTGGTGGGTATAAAAACACAGTTGTCTTTCCTCACATTTATCACGTGAAGAAAGACAACTGTCTAAATGATGATGAGGAGAAAAAGGGGAAAAGAAGAAGAGAAAACAATTAGTAGATATTGACTTTAAAAGATGTCTGCAGAATATATGAGTCAATATAGAGTCAATATGATGTATTCATACATACATACAAACACACACACACACATTTGAAAAAATGAATAGAAAAAGCTTTTCTGATAATTTTTCCACTTTAATAATTAGATGTTTCCAAAAAAGTGACTCTGGTTGAGTTTCTCGCTTGAAAGGGGCTTTCAAACTAATAATTTAGAGATTATTTTTTGCTTAAATAGGAAATGTTTGATGATAAGCATATACATATACAAACACTAACACCCACGCATATATATATGCACACACATATACACATACATGTATACACATATACCAATACATAAGCACATATATATATATATATAGAGAGAGAGAGAGAGGCATACATCCACATATACATACACACATTTATGAAACTCTTAATACAAAGACTGAAGGCACATGGCTTAGTGGTTAGGGTAATTGCCTTATGATCATAAGGATATGAGTTTGATTCCCGGCAGCATGTTGTGCCCTTCAGCAGTACACTTTATTTCACGTTACTCCAGTCCACTCCGGTAGTAAAAATGAATTGTGCCTGTAATTCAAAGAGTTGGCTTTGTCACATTCTGTGTCATGCTGAATCTTGCTGAGAACTATGTTAAGGGTACATGTTTCTTTTTTTTTTATTGCCCAGAAGGAACTAAACATAGAGGGGACAAACAAGGACAGGCAAAAGGATTAAGTCAATTACAACGACCCCAGTGTGTAACTGGTACTTAATTTATCGATCCTGAAAGGATGAAAGGCAAAGTCGACCTCGGCCGAATTTGAACTCAGAATGTAACGGCAGACAAAATATCACTAAGCATTTCGCCCGGCGTGCTAACGTTTCTGCCAGCTCGCACATTTATTTCACAAGTAGGTTGTTCCATTGACTGGATCAACTGGACTGTTTGTCATCAATACAAAGACTATGAAGTGTCGCCAATATGAAGACTATGAAGACTATCCAAACTTACAATCAAGAATTTAATACATAGAACAGCAGAGAATTTTCATCTATATTTTAAATTGAAGGCGTAGGAGTGGCTGTGTGGTAAGTAGCTTGCTTACGGACCACATGGTTCCGGGTTCAGTCCCACTGCATGGCACCTTGGGCAAGTGTCTTCTACTATAGCCTTGGGCCGACCAAAGCCTTGTGAGTGGATTTGGTAGACGGAAACTGAAAGAAGCCCGTTGTATATATGTATATATATATATATATGTATATGTACGTGTGTGTGTATGTGTTTGTGGGTCTGTGTTTGCCCCCCCCCCAACATAGCTTGACAACCGATGCCGGTGTTTACATCCCCATAACATAGCAGTTCAACAAAAAGAGACTGATAGAATAAGTACTAGGCTTACAAAGAATAAGTCCTGGGGTCAATTTGCTTGACTAAAGGTGGTGCTCCAGCATGACCACGGTCAAATGACTGGAACAAGTAAAAGAGTAAAAGAGTAGAAGTCTTATGAAGACATTAACATTTCAAATCTCACAACTTTGTTTGTGTGTGTATATATATATGGGTAAGCAAAAGAGGACACAAAAGTTGCTATACAAGGACAAAAATCATATTAAACAATATAATAGATGCAGGCATGGCTATGTGGATAAGACACTTGCTTTATAACTACACGGTTTTGGGTTCAGTCCTACTGTATGGTGCCTTGGGCATATATCTTCTATAGCCCTAGGCTAACTTATGCTTTGTGACAAAATTTGGTAGTAGGAAACTGTGTGGAAACCTGTAGTATGTATATGTGCATTTTGTGTTTGACTCTTACTGACCACCACCACTTGAAAGCTGGTGCTGGTTGGTTTCTATCCCCATAATTTGGCAGTTCAGCAAATGAGATTGATAAGTATCACATTTAACGAATAATTACTGGGGGTGATTTGTTCAGCTAAACCCTTCAAGATGGTACCCCAGTATGACTGCAATCCAATGACAGAAGAATATAGAAGACTATAGCTCTGCCTATACAAGCTTATACAAAATAATCATGTTCTAAAAAAAAGAAAGGAGTTTTAGAAAATTCAAAGACAAATATTAATTTTAGATTTTTTGATATTGAGAGATGTGAAAGGAGTTAATGACTGCAAATTAAAACCAACAATCTCATAAGGTGTTAATGAGATAATAATTATGAAATATTATGGAAAGAAATTCTATAAAGAAATTGTATTTTAATGTGCAAATGTAGGTATCTGCAAAGTGAAAATTCATTCAAAACTACATAATGACAAAAAAAAAATCCCCACAACACCGTTAAGTCAATAATCAATTATGTCCCAATACATACTGAGTGATTATAGATAACAAGATAACTTATAAATTTAGACAAATAAATCTATATCTACAAGATAAAAATATAATAAAATAAAATTGAATTTATATACATTAATTGAATAATTAAGTATTAAGATGTAGATTATAGAAATATGCAACAAATTTTAAGTACTGTGTCTCATTGTAGAAACAAAATAGTTAACAAGATAGAAAAATCTAAAATTCAATAATAGAATTATATTTTTTTTCAATAAATCAATATTCTTTATAAATATTATAAAAATATGTACATATTGGTATAAAATCTAACTTGTTAGCTCTTTATTGGAGGTTCAGTCCCACTGCGTAAACATCTTCCACTGTAGCTCTAGGCTGACTGATGTCTTACAAGTGAGCTTGGTAGATGGTAACTGCAGGAAGCTTGTTGTTAATATCAATAAATTATTGTACTTAAATGTTGTTTTTGTACCTACCACAGAATGCTCGGAGCATACTAACTTCCTATGTGTGTGATATATATTCAAAATGTGACCGCGTGTGTACCGTTGGCGATTTTTTTCCTCTGTCTTCCCTTCTCTGGATCTTTCCTTCTCCTATGTTTCCGATGAAGAGCTCCGCTCTAAACGTTAAACCCTCCTTCTTTCCTTCTTTCCTGAGCGTCCAATAATACTATATTTGTTCCACGTCCTCGCGTTGTTGTGTTTTTTTTGTGCTTTCATGTTTGGATTAACTATATATATATACCATTTGTAGAAAGACAAACCTGGAGAAAATGTTACTCTCTGTTTGTCTCTCCCTCTCCCTCTCTCTCTCTCTCTATATATATATATATATGTACATATTTTTTATTAATAATCTCTTGGCCCTTGAGTTACTCTGCCAATTATTAATAAAAAACATTTATACTCGTTTTGGGTTTTATTTTCTGTTTGCATCACCAAACCTATATACATACAGAATATATATTGATATAGACAGACGTATAGACAAATGGATAGATGTATTTAATATCTCAGCGGCAAATGAAATTTGTTCAGCAGCTTCGTTGAGAATGGTAGACTGTGCACTTCTGCCTCTTTGGACTATTTCAATAGCATGTACACACTAGTTAAGACAAAATCCATCATCACTGAAGTAGAAAAACAGTGATTGAAAAATCACTGGTGTTGTGATTAGCCAGCTGGCTGAATAATAATCTTGCTTGCATTTCACATGACAAATCTTTAGTCAGTCAGTTGCATGTTTCTCTTACAAAACTAATATAATCCTTTCTATGAAAGGCACCAGGCCTGAAATTTGGTGGGAGGGGACTAATTGATTACATCGTCCTGAAAGGGATGCAAGGCAAAGTTGACTTCAGCAGAATTTGAACTCAGAACATAACGACGGGTGAAATACTGCTAAGCATTTTAGTCAGCGTGTTAACAATTCTGCCAGCCCACTGCTATTTTCAAATTTTTGCACGAGGCCAGCAATTTTGAGAGAGGGAGTAAGTTGATGACATCAACCCCAGTACTGAACCCGAAAGGATGAAAGGCAAAGTTGACCTCAGTGGAATTTGAATTCAGAATGTAGTATGATTCTTTTCTACTCTAGGCACAAGGCCTGAAGATTTTGGGGTGGGGGCCAGTTGGTTAGACTGACCTCTGTACACAATTGGTATTTAATTTATTGACCCCAAGAGGATGAAAAGTAAAGTCGATCTTGGCGGAATTTGAACTCAGAACATAAAGATAGACGAAATACTGCTAAGTATTTCGCCCGGCATGTTAACATTTTTGCCAGCTTGACGTCTTCAGAATGTAGTAAGATTGCAAAGCTAATATAATAAACTATAATTTTAATCTATTTCATTTTATTTTTCCTTTCTCTTATTTCATGACTAAATTGGTTGAAACAGTTGAAACTAGTAGCATATTTTGATAAAAATAGTGATCATTGATCTGTAGATTTTTTTCACTGGCCTTCTATAGCAGTCCTCTCTAGGACCATATCGGATATTTGTAAATGTTGTATACTTCTTAATCTCATTTTTTTCTTATTTAACAGGTTAGAAAAATCTAAAATTCAATAATAAAATAATATTTTTTCAATAAATCAATATCCTTTATATATAGTATAAAAAATATATACATATTAGAATAAAAACTAACTTGTTAGCTCTTATCGGAGGTTCAGTCTTACTGTGCAAACATCTTTTGCTATAGCTCTAGGCTGACTGATGTCTTACAAGTGAGTTTGGTAGACAGAAACTGCGGGAAGCTTGTTGTTTATGTATGCATGTGTGTGTGTGTGTGTGTTGCTGTCTGTCTGTGTAAATATATATATATATATATACATATATACATATGGGAAAAACCTACAATCTTCAATTTCTTTGTATGCTCCATCATGTTTTGAAACCTGTCTTTGTAAGCTTCCCTTCATCTGTCTCTCTGGAAGGCAGTGGCAGAACCATTAAAATGCCAGACAAAATGTTTGATAATATCCGAGTTTAAATCCTTCAGAGATTGATTTTGCTTTTCATTCTTTCAGGGGTCAATAAAATAAAATACCAGTTAAGTACTGAGGTCAACACTATCAACTTATTCCCTACTCTCAAAGCTGCTGGGCTTGTGCCTAAATCAGAAGCCAATATCATTATTAAGGCAGCAAGCTGATAGAATGGTTAGCATGCCAGACAAAGAGCTTAGCAGCAGTTTGTCCTTCTTTACATTCTGAGTTCAAATTCTGCCAAGGTTGATTTTTGCCTTTCATCCCTTCAGTGTTGATTAAATAAATACCAAACTGAACACTGGGGTTGATGTAATGAACTTATCCCCTCCCCAAAATTGTGCCAAAATTTGAATTCCTTTCATCATTTCAGGGTCGATAAATGAAATACCAGTGAAACACTGGGGTCGATGTAATTGACTAGTCCCCTCCGCCAAATACCAGACCTTGTACCTATAGAAGAAAGGATTATTATTATTATGACAGAAGGCAGTGAGCTGGCAGAATTGTTAGCATGCTAGGTGAAATGCTTCATGGTATTTCATCCATCTTTACATTCTGAGTTCAAATTATGCCAAGGTCGACTTTATCTTCCATCCTTTTGGCATCAATAAATTAAGTACCAGTAAAACACTGGGGTCGATGTAATCAACTAGTCCGCTCTTCCAAATTTCAGGCCTTGTGCCTATAGTAGAAAGAATTATTATTATTATAAAGGTATGAAAGGAAAAAAGGTTCTCGTCTGTTGACCAGGCACCCGTGGCTTTTATGGGTTTTCCCATGAGTAACCTTCAAAGTGCCTCCCTCTACTGGGAGTTTTTACTTGTTATATTGCTGTTTTTGTTATGAAATGTTTACACAGACCTTTTTTGCAAAACCCTTGGTTGATCGTCTTGTGTTGTCCTTTAATGTTTTGATTTATATTAGCCCTTGTGGCCAATAAAAAGAATTAATTATTTTTATTATAACAAAAATAGTTATTATCTATATAATATAAAATATTACTCAGCCAGAAGCTTCCATTTATATGTCTAAACCATCTTAGTTGTCTACTAACATATGTGAGAGCTGACAAAAACGTCTCTATGTAGTCACTTGACTTGCTAGTATGAGCAGTTAAATCAACCTCAAATAACTTCCTTACTATCTTCAAAACCACAGGGACACACACATTGGATAATATTAGCATAGATATAAACTGTCTGAAAAAATAACATAAAAAAAAAAGATGAGCTGGTCTGTGTCTTCAGTACTTTTATTGCAGGTTTGTTCAATCAGTCCCAACTTAGGAAGGACTTATCAACAACAACACCAACAGGAAAGCAAAAAAAAAACATAAAAAAACCAACAAAACAACAACAACATAAAAAACTATGACAACAATAGCGGCAACAACTATAGCAACAACGTCTACTATAGAATTGCTAATGTTTTTTTGTGTCATTTCTCTCTGATGTTCTATTCTGTAAGTGGAAGATAAATGATGATAGCAAATACAATTGACAAGAAACAGATTGAAATAAAAAGCAGACCAGGTTTTCTATGTATGTCAGCAGCATAGAGGCTAAGAAAGAAGATAGAAGTTAACCAGAAAATCATTGATCAGTTCAATGGAATATATTTCAATGCCAGTTCAAACAGATGTTGTATATGCTTTGCATAGATTTATTTAATACAAACACATGCACACACACACATGCACACACACACACAGGCTCATATACACAGCTACAGACACACATGCAGACACACATGTACCATGCAATAACAACACATCTATAAATATAAATATAGACGTATGTATATGAATGTGTGTATCTATGTATCTATCTATCTATCTATCTATCTATCTATCTATCTATCTATCTATCTATCTGACTGGCCTGGTGCAGTCTTCGGGCTCCCCAGACCCCAGTTGAACCATCCAACCCATGCTAGCATGGAAAGCGGACGTTAAATGATGATGATAATGATGATGATGATGATACTAAATAATAAGGGTAGAAATTGATATTAATCAATTAAAACCAGTGGCTTAGCATATTTAAAAAAATCCAAAGATCAAAAGTTGTGTGTTACATACAAGATTAAAAGGAATGACCACTAAAGTGGATACCTAATATGCTAAACATAGATGTCAAATCGCCATTACCATGAAGAATGTGTTTCATTTGTCTTGCTCAATTTTATATTATGGCGTTTTGCTGAGATATTTTTTCAGAACACATTCTTCGTGGTAATGCTGATTTGACGTCTATGTTTAGCATATTAGGTGTCCACTTAAGCGGTCATTCCTCTTAATTTTGTATATATACATATATATATATATCTTTTACTTTTTACTTGTTTCAGTGAATGGACTGCAGCCATGCTGGGGTATTGCCTTAAAGTGTTTAGTCAAACAAATTGCCCCCAGTACTTAATTTTATTTTTAAGCCTGTTACTTATTCTATTGGTCTCTTTTTGTAAAGCAGCTAAGTTACAGGGACCTAAATAAACCAACACCAGTTGTCAAATGATAGTGGGTGACAAACATAAACATAGGAAGATACACAAATAGAGACATAAATACATACATACATACATGCATATATATATATATATATATATGTGTGTGTGTGTGTGTGTGTGTGTGTGTGTGTCTGTGTGTGTGTGTACAATGAACTTCCTTAAGCTTCCATATCTACCAAATCCATTTATAGGACTTCAGTCAGCCCAGGGCTATAGTCAACAAAATGTTACAAAAGTCACCCAAGATTGAAAGTTTTATACACAGTACTGGATAATATTTACTCATGTTCCTCTAGTTTGTTCCCTGAATGAGCGCAAGCATCACCTTACATCTCTTGCTAATCTCTGGAGGAAATCACTTGAGTTAGGTTTTTAAACTTTTGTATTTTCTGTCACAGTCTGTTATCCTAGTTTTTAAAAAGGGAAATAAATCACTCACAGGGAATTATCATCTGATTTCACTAATCTCTCATATTATACTGTGTAACACAATTTTTGTCCTTTAGTAGCAACTGTTTCTATCTCCTATTTGCTTACCCCTAGAAAGTATGGGAAATGGCTAATATTTCCTTCAAACTTTGCTTTTGTTACATTTATTCAAACCCCAAAGAATCCCTCTCAGCACATGGCTAACTACTCCTGTCCATATTGTACATATTGTCAGCCACTAAAGGACATGCTCAGATGGTTATAGTCAAGTAACTGACAAGCAAATTTATCATATTGAGCAGAATATTTGCTATAATGATATTTCTGCTTCAGTAACTCAGTATTGAATCTGTCTGAAATGTAATGGAAAACAAGTCAATTTCAAAACATTGATATCTAGGTCACAAAAGCAAAGTTTGAAAGAAACAGTAGTCATTTCCTTTGATTTCAAAATAGAAGCAAATAGGAAATAACACATACTGACCAAAGACAAAAAAATATTTTAATTTTGTTTCACAGTGCTATTAAAGTATTTGAGGAGGTGGTCAGATAAAAAAAAACTGCCTTCCTGTAGAGAAAAAAAAATCATTTCTTAGAACCTAACAGCATTTTTTTCATGATAGCAGAGACTGCCTAAAATAGCTTCTACACCACATTGATGATATTCTAAATGCTCTGGGTGAATACACTAATACAAGTGTTGTTTATTTTGACTCCAGTAAAACTTTTGATAGAGTTGACCACAGCATTCTACTGAAGGAATTACCGGACACTGGAGTATGTAGTAAGCTACTGCAGTGGATTAAATGTTTTCTAACTAGCAGAATCTAACATGTTGCAATTGACAAAATTTGCTCAAGTCCAGCAAAAGTCCTTCAGGGTATTGAGTTGGGTTCACTTCTGTTTATTAGTTACAAGCGCAGGTGTGACTGAGTGGTAAGAAGTTTGTTTCCCAATCACATGGTTCTGGGTTCACTCCCACTGCATGACACATTGGGTAAGTGTTTGCTACTATAGCCTTGGGCCAACCAAAGCCTTGTGAGTGGATTTGGTTGATGAAAACTGAAAGAAGCTTATTGTGTGTATGTGTGTGTGTGTCTTTTTGTCTGTGCTTTCGCCCATCACTTGACAACTAGTGTTGGTGTATTTACGTACACTGTAACTTAGTGGTTTGGCAAAAGATACCAATAGAATAAGTACCAGGCTTATCAAAAATAAGTACTGGGTTTGATTTATTTGGTTAAAAATTCTTTAGAATGATGCCCCGCTAATGACCGAAACAAGTAGGAAATAATATGATGTTGAAAACGTCATGAAATGTAGGAAAGATGACTCTAAGCTCCAGAAAATTAGCAAAGAAGAATGTGACCAAAGAGAACTCCAGTCTGATCTGCATACTGTACTTTGATGGAGGGTGAGGGGACATGCTGCAAGATGAGGGGAAATTTAAGTTCATCCACTTTGGAGAAAGAATACATTTAAACAGCCACATTCTCTTCTCCCAGAAGAGCTTCTTGTAGCATCAAATAATATCAGAGTCTTAGGCGAAACTGTTAAATATGGACACCAACCTAACTAGGAATACACATATTAACAATAAAGATGATATAGCCCACAGAATGTGCTCCTGGGTTCTTAGAAGTATTTGGTCCAGAGACCCTGATGCCATCATCTTTCTTTTCTCTATGTTTATTAGACCTTACCTTGAATAATACTACCCACTGTGGTCTCCCTATATATGACAAAACATTATGAGACCTGAGGCATGCCCAGAAATGAACACAGAAGAAAAATATTTTATAACAGGCCTTGATTAATGGGATTGCCTCAACAAGCTGAAACTGTTCTCTCCAATGTCACCAAAAGGGCTATATCATTTGTACACTGTGGAAAATATTCCATAACTACTGTCCAAACACTGCTAGTATAAAGTTTACAAATTACTGAGAGCTAGGTCCTTGTGTCATACAAAATATTGAGATATATTGGGCTTCTGTACCTTTTTACAGTTTTAGTTTACTGAATTTTACTCACAAAGCATTGGTCAATGTTAGGTTATAATTGAAGGGACTTGCCCAAGGTCTCATGTGGTAGTATCAAATATGAAACCATGGGGTTGTGAAATTAACTTCCCAATAGCACAGCCATATCATCATCATTTAATGTCTGGTTAAGGATGGTTTGACAAGGAACCCACAAGTTGCAGGGCTGCATCAAGCTCAATTGTCTATTTTGGCATGGTTTCTATGCCTGGATGTCCTACTTAATGTCAACCACTTTACAAAGTGCACTGGGTGCTTTTTCCATGTCACTGGCACTAGTGAGGTTACCATGTCACTTGAGTGTGTATGTGTGTGTACATGTGTACATGTGTGGGTGGGTGGGGAGATTATGTGTGTGTGTGTGTGTGTCTGAACAGTGTACATACAAATACATACTTGCCTACATATATACACATAAACACAGGCATATACAGACACACATATATATATTCAAAGTTGGATGTGTTTCAGAACATTCTAATGCTAAATGTTGAAGAACGCTAGAAAAAGTCTTACATCTGAACCTGAAAGAATCATCATCATCACATATTTAAGACAGTGGCACAGGAGTGGCTGTGTGGTAAGTAGCTTGCTTACCAACCACATGGTTCTGGGTTAATTCCCACTAGATGGCACCTTGGGCAAGTGTCTTCTACTATAGCCTTGGGCTGACCAAAGCCTTGTGAGTGGACTTGGTAGACGGAAGCTGAAAGAAGCCCATCGTATATATGTATATATATATATATGTGTGTGTGTGTTTGTGTGTGTGTGTGTTTGTGTGTGTGTGTGTGTTTATGTGTTTGTGTTTGTACCCCCAACATTGCTTGACAACTGATGCTGGTGTGTTTACGCTCCTGTAACTTAGTGGTTCGACAAAAGAGACTGATAGAATAAGTACTAGGCTTACAAAGAATAAGTCCTGGGGTTGATTTGCTTGACTAAAGGCGGTGCTCCAGCATGGCCACAGTCAAATGGCTGAAACAAGTAAAAAAGTAAAGAGAGAGTAAAAGAGTGGGACTGTGATTCAAAAGTGATTTCATTTTGCTGTTATTACTTGTGGATCAAGAAATTACACAGGTGCTCCCTTACAGGCTTCTAGTGATATAGTAATATAAGTTTCAAATTTTGGTCCAAGGCCAGCAATTTCAGCAGAGGAGTTAATTCGATTAATCAACCCTGAAAGGATGAAGGGCAAAGTCAATCTTAGTGGAATTTGAACTCAGAAGATAAAGATGGAGGATATGACACTAAGCATTTTGCCCGGCATGCTAACAATTCTGCTAGCTTGCTGCTTTAATATTATAGTAATATCAGATAAAATACAGTGATGCTTACAAGGATTTAAAACCAAATTCCACAGAACCAATTTTTTTCTTCTTTTACATGTTTCAGCCCTAAGGCTTTTTAAGAAATTATCTGATGAGGATATATGTAGCTAACACCTGGCAAAGATAACCTTCTCATCCATAAAAAGTAATCATGCTGGTATCACATAAAAAGCATCCATGCTGGTGCCACAGATAGTGCTTAGGCTGGTGCCATTTAAAAAAATGCACCTAGAGCAATCTGTAAAGTGGCTGACATTAGGAAGGGTATTCAGCCATAGAAACTAGGTCAAAACAGACAACTGGAGTCTGATGCAGCTTTCTGGCCGGATAGCTCCTCTCAGGCTGTCCAACCCATACCAGCATGGAAGATGGACATTAAATGATGATGATAACAACAATGATGAGACACACACACACACACACACATACTTATATATATTTATATATATGAGTGTGTATATATATATATATATATACACACACGCACACGTATATATATATATATATATATATATATATATATATATATATATATATATATATATACATACATACATACATACATACATACATACATGCATACATATATATATATATAATATATATATATATATATAATATATATATATATATATATATATATATATATACATATATGTATACACATACATACATATATATATCGATATATTTGAGTGTATGTTACATATAAATATATATATGTATTTATATATATATATTTTTTGTATGGATGTTATATATATATATATAGATACACACACACATATATACATGCACAAATAGAGACACACACATATTAACAAAAAACAACAAAAAATTACATAAAGCAATTTCTTGGCAAGAGTTTTGTGAATGACTGCCAAGTCTGTGTAAAGATGTGAAGAAAAAAAAAATAACCAATATGAAAATATTAATAATAATAATAATAATAATAATAATAATAATAATATAATAATAATATAGTGATAATAAATGATGATGATGATGATGATACTAGTAGTAGTAGTAGTAGTAGTAGTAGTAGTAGTAATAATGTTGCTGTAATAAGGTTGTGTAATAACTTTTATCTGTACAAAAAAAATATGAATGAACCAATGCCAATATTACATTCATTAATACCTGACTAGCATTCAGTCTTTTACACATTTATGGATTATTTATATTATTAGTGACTTGATTTCATTACTAATTCGTTTTATACCAACAATACCAATAACATCACCACCACTACCAAGACTTCTGCCAACACCTCTACCAAATATACCACCATCATCACTACCATCAGTACCTGCCAGCACCACTACCAACGTCACCTTCAATAGCATCATCACCACCTCCATCATCCTCATCACCACCCCCATCCTCCTCCTCCTCCTCCTCCTCCTCCTCATCATCATCATAATCATTGCCATTATCACCACCGCCACCAGTACCAGCACCACCGCCACCAAAACCAGCACCACCACCAGCACCACCACCATCATCACCATCACCACCACCATCACCACCACCATATATATTTGTTATTGTTGTTGTTATTGGTATTTTTTAATTTTTCCTTTTCTCCTTTTCCACATCTTTTTCATCACCACCAACACCACCACCACCATCATCATCATTAACATCATCATTATCATCCTCCTCCTCCTCATCATCATCATTGTCATCAGAAAATACTAACAGTTCCCTATTTGATACAACTTTTTAGGAAGAACATTGCTCTTGGTATACAAATAAAAACTACAAAGCAAAATGATAATGAAAAATTGTAAATAAGGAGGAAGGCAGTTATAATAATTCAACATCAATTTACTACAGACTGGAAGCTGGAATTACATCTAAAAAAAAAAAATCTTATGCACCAATGTCATATACGGACAAGAAATATGAAAATTATTTCTTAAGCTATACAGGAAGTTTTAAACTTATTAGATGCAAGGTAATGTGTTAAAATGTTAATAAAAGATTATCTTAGGCATCTATAATTTTCAGATGAGTTATTATTAAAATAAGGTAACCAGTTGGCTGAATCAGTGAAGCTTTAGAAGCTTCTTATGGTATTTGTTCCAGCCTCTTTGAGTTCTGAATTCAAATCCTGCTAAGATCAGCTTTGACTTTCATTCTTTGATGAAATGATAATGAACCAGTCATGTACTGCATCTATTCTTCTCTTTCTGCCTCTTTCTCCCTCTCTCTCCCTCTCTAAATATATA
Source organism: Octopus sinensis (assembly GCF_006345805.1). Taxonomy (NCBI): domain Eukaryota; kingdom Metazoa; phylum Mollusca; class Cephalopoda; order Octopoda; family Octopodidae; genus Octopus; species Octopus sinensis. Next base: position 85,604,687 of record NC_042997.1, on the reverse strand, counting down.
TATATATATATAGCAATAAGAAAATGGAGGGGATCAATAGGTGGTTCATCAACTTTTAGACATTATATTATGTTAACATATTTATTTATTTACTAAACTGACAATTCAAGGATATACATACATGTATAACATATTATGCTTTACTTATAAGATATAAAATATATTAATATATAAGGATACCAGTAATTATTACAAAATAACACACATGAATATAAATTGGGAAAATAACTTACAGCTATTTCAGCCAAGAGGCAAAAATACCTCATTCTACCTTTATTACTCAAGTAGACAGAAAAAGAGTCAAATAAGGTTTAGAAAAATGTATGCTTACATATAAGGGACCAAAGTGTATGATGCCGCTATATATATATATATATATATATATATATATATATATATATATATATATATATATATATATACAAAATACAGAATGGGAGAAGAACGCAAAACATCCGAACAGTTAGGTGATACAAAAATGGGACAACAAAACATCCATATATATATATATATATATATATATATATATATATAATATATATATATGTATGTATGTATTGTATGTATGTATGTAGTATGTATGTATGTTGTATGTATGTATGTATGCATGTATGTATGTATGTATGTATGTATGTATGTATGTATTTGTATAGATTGTTGAAAGTGTTGTACAGATTCCATATATAAAGAAAAAGGAGGTAGTCAGAATTTTGGACAATAATTTATTTAGTGCTCTCATCTTATTTCAGAGATTCAAATGAGATGAAATAAATAATTATCCAAATTTCTGACTACCTCCTTTTTCTTATGATGCTAGAGCTGGGAAATCTTGCAGATATTAATTTCAAATTTTCTTATTAATAACTGCATTGTTCCTTTCCCAAGGCCATCACCTTCCCTGCAAATGAAACAACCTTGACCCAACAACTTTTCAGCTGACCTTCATAAGACTAAAAGTTACATAACTGAGTTCGCTGCTGATCATGGGTTACAGTATTTGGAACTTTGTCACTTGTATCTGTAGATCTGCTTCTATATACACTCTATTTCTGAATCTGTTTTTGTGTTATTGAACAGTAAAGTGAGAAACCCAGGAAGACATGGAATGAAGTAGTGAAGAGCTAAGGTGAGATGACAAAGACTGAGATACCTGGTGCCTTGCTGTACTCAAGAAGAACTGAACTCTGCAGCAGAAATCTTAAGACCGTGTAAAAGTGCATGTGTGGCATCATGTAAAAGCGCCTGTGTGGTGTCACATAATTGTGCCTGTGTAGTGCCACGTAAAAGTACCCAGCACACTCTGTAAAGTGGTTGGTGTTAGGAAGGATGTCTAATGGAGTCTGGTGCAGCTCCCCAGCTTACCAGCTCTGGACAAATCATCCAACTCATATCAGAATGGACAATGGACGTTAAATAATGATGATGATGATGATGATGATGATGAGAATGATGATGATGAACATAGTGTAAAATGTCTTTTGTGTAAATGATATCACAAATTCCATTAACACTTTTACAGTTTTTTTTTTGTACTTGTAGTAGTGTACTCCATTAATAATGCAATCCAAAATATTTTGTCAGTTCTAGTAGTTGGAATTATGATTTTGAGTTGAACATCACAATGTTTATTTATTGTTTCCTTTTCTTTCTGTGAGAAATTACTTAAGCTTCATAAGTTTGCAAATGATTTTTCAACCCAAAGTTAACTTTCAGTTTCAACTGGGAAATGTTACTTCACTCATGGGAAATTTGACTGGTGACTCTTGATGCTGCTACCTACACTTGCTTTCAGAGTAAGAGAGGGAGAGAAAGAGAGTTTAGTAAGAAATGAAAGAAAGGGTGAAGCTTTCTTTTAAGGGAAGAGAACAGCTCAGGGTTTATAATTTTTTCTTTATTATTATTGTGAGAGGTCTTTTTCTTATGAATGAAAAGAACATATTAAATAATATTTCCATATAATTCATTTTTTTCTTTTTAAATGTAATATCGTTATTGATTTATACATACATACTAATGTCATAAAACGATATCTTTCATTCTTTTTCGGGAACAATGTATCGTGAAGCAACATGATCATCATCATTTTTTAATGTCTCTTTTACATGCTGGCATGAGTTGGATGGTTCGACTAGAACTGGTAGGCTGAAGAGCTGCACCAGGTTCCAGTCTGATTTGGCATGGTTTCTATGGCTGGATGCCCTTCCTAACACCAACCACTTTTCTGTGTGTGCTGGGTGCTTTTAACATAACATCAGTATGAGCACTCTTATGTGGCACCAGCACAAGTGCTTTTTATGAGGTACTGGCACAGAATTCTTGTAGGCCAATCCTCTTCACCAGGGCATGTGAGCTTAACACTTCTGCTGTGGAGGACAGGCCTTCTGGAGTCCAGTAAGTTGCCAGGTATCTTGGTCAACTATTGTAAATAACAGTGTGTAAATATTGGGTTAAAATCCCTTTCAATACAAAAATTTGAAGGCTGTCTGAGGGGACATAAACCCATATCTTCTGCAAACATAGTAGAACATCTGTCACATTTTCAGGAGATATGAGTTCACATCCCATGAGAAGTCATTGATTTTTTTTCTGTTCAAAGGGTACATTTACATGCTGTTTATAGGTTTATTTGCTTTAAGATTCACTGATCCTACAAGGGATTATTTCACATTTTTGAAGTTTCTTAATTCTTATGATGTCAACAACAACTTTTGTATTGCATTGGTCAAAAAAATCTTTTTTTTTTTTTTAATTTTTTTTAGCAAAAATAAGAGACAAGTTTTAAATACAAAGCAATTTATTCAATCAATGATATAATTACTGTTTTATTAGCAGTCTCTTCTGCCATCATGTGAGCAGATCTTTTATTCCCAGGTTGAAAAAAATTTCCTGTCTTTACTGGGGAAAAACTCTTCCAGATGAATTTTTACATCTTCTTTAGATTTGAAGATCTGTCCATTTAATGTTTTTTGAAGAGACCAAGATATTGAAAACATGGAAGGCACAAGGACAGATGAATATGGACAGTGCAGCAAAACTTCCCAGCCAAGCCCCAGTAACTTCTACCACATCTAATTAGCAAGTGGTAATATAATTTGTTCAGCTACTCATAGTATATATCTGAATTGATGGTCCTGTTCATGGGAAGATGCTCATAAAAGATAACACCATTCCAATACCACCTAATTGATAGCATAAAATCCTTTGGGTGAAGTCCTGCTTTGGAGGTTGTTTGTGGTAATTCACCACACTTAATCCATAATTGTTTGCACTTCACATAATTATAGATGAGCCATTTTACTCCCCTGTCACCATTCTCTTAAAAAAAAGAATCAGTTTCTTCACATTTCTGCAATTAATTGCAGATGGAAGTCTGTTGGGAAAAGTTGGTAGCATTCAATTGACGTGGGATCCAAAAACCAAGCCTGCTGATGTAAAGAAGTTTATGCAGATGGTGTTCAACATTCAATTTTGATATTTGGAGAATATCTGCAATCATCTTGGACATTTAACAGGAGTTGTTGTCAACTAACTCCTTCATTTTGTAGCTGTTAATCTCGGTTGAGTCAGGACTGAAAAATTTCCCAATCAAAATCTTGAAAACCACTTTTAACACACATGTTCCTTAATCACATCCTTCTATACACATGCATACCATCCTGTAAGTTTCTGTCGCTTTCTTGATATGTTGGTAATGTTCGTTTTGGTTATCTATTTTCAAAGTGATCCCAAGCCCATAAAATACAACCTGTTTTATCACAAGTTTATATTGAACAACATTGTAGCATCAAATATCCAAAAAAGCCTCATGATAGCAAAGGAGAATGGGCACCAGCCAGCCCAAAGTTTGGGGTGGGCTGTACCTGCCTACCTCGATAGCTATGGCATTGAGGTAGATCTGGCCACACCTGTTAAGGGGGACAAAACCTGGATTTAAAACACTGGATGATGATGATGATGATGATGATGATGTGTGTGCACAAGGGACAGACAGAAGTTTGCTACTTATTAAGAGTGCTTGAAGTTTAGTGTTGACAAAAATCAAACAGACTTTTTGGCCAACCCAGTATTTCATCTCAGAAAACGTTTGTTTGAAACAAGAAATGACTATGGTCTTCATGACATTCAAGATCATTTTTAGTTACATGGTCCCCACTAAAATTTTAGTTTACACTTCAATGCATTCATTTTGCTTCGGACTCTGAAACATGTTTTGTCAGTAGCCTACATTGCAAGATTAACTTTATTGAATTGAATATATCTGAGAGCCATTTATTTTCCATTCAACACTGACTCTTTTAGATTGACTGAAAGTTTGAACAAATGTTCTTGAAATAACCCAATGTCTTTATGCAGATTGAAAAACCTTCCCTACACATTTCAGCATGATAACCAGCATACTCCTGTATAAAATAATCCTTTCTATTAAAGGCACAATACCTGAAATTTTGTGGGAGGGGACTAGTCAGTTACATCGACCCCAGTGTTTCACTGGTACTTAATTTATTGACCCCAAAAGGATGAAAGGCAAAGTCGACCTTGGTGGAATTTGTACTCAGAACATAAAGACAGATTAAAAGCCACTAAGTATTTTGCCCAACATGATGATTCTGCCAGCTCACCACCTTACTTCTGTATATAATAATAAAGTTACATGCAGACTTCTGATATTTTCACAGAATAAATATCAGATTCTTCCATTTAGCGGCTTGGTTAAATAAAACTAAACTGTTTTACAACATCAGTTATTTTAGATCTGTAGCATATATTCAGCTGCTCCGCTTGGTAATGAAGACAATTGCGGATACTTTCAGGATTCTGATTGTCTTAATTCTTGCAACAGATCAGAAATTTTCTCTACAACAGCAGCACCTCCATTTGTATAAACGCTTGAACAAGATTCCATGAGATTTCATTTGTAACTAGAAATGAATTAATTAAATCAAATATTACTTCCCCATCTAACATGACTCTCCAAAAGCTGATATTAACAAATCTTCCTTTGTACTCTCTTCATAAACATAGCATATGAACGGAAGAAAAAATACTGTACCAGTAATGTTTGTTGATTGATCCTTTTGAGGAGAGAATTCTGGATTCATTTTAACCTGCCTCATTGCAGCAGTTTTATCAAAATTTGACATTTCATGAAAATATGTCATCTATGTCATTAGAAAGTGATATGCTGTTGATATTTTTTTATGTATTTCTTATCTTCCATGCATTTCAACTGAAATCTTTTGCACAAGGCTTTATTAAGTTTTCTGTAATTATATTTTACCTAGCTTTATTAATATGATATGAAGCTAGGAAAGCATTTTCTTTTATCATATAAATGACAATGTTTCTGAAAATGTACTTTTCCTTTGATTCAATTCCAAACACTTATTTTCAAATCATTCTTCCCTTGGAGTTTTTAAAAATTCATGTGTTATCTTTAAGTGAAGCATTTGTGGGATTTAAGCTTCTATTACTAAAAACCTTTCTGCATTCAATACACAAACACTTTGATTCAAAATAATCCCCATTCTAACCAATACAATTAAACAATAAATATTTTATCACATCACTTTTTCATTTTTTAACTTTGTCCATCTTTTTGTTTTGGTGTTTCTTCCAAAGATGAACTTACTGAAGGCTGAAAGCACAAAACACTTCTTACATTTTTGTTGTTTGGTTTCTGTCTATTAGCTCTCAACTTATTGATTTTTAACCATTTATCCATTGAGGATCTAAATAGAGTGCAATTTATTGATTGTGGAAAATTTTAATTGCCCACAACATTTATTTTTCTCTATGAATGCATTAGGAAAGTCACGTCAATATTGTGCACTACTTTTGATATCACTTTCACAATTATTGTTGCTGCCTGAAGTGAGAGCAATTGAAAATTATCATGCAATATTAGCCAAAGTTGCCAAATTTCACCAGTTCAGCAGAATATATCCAAAATTAATATTCTTACATCAAACCTAAGTATATATTATTCAAGCAGAATTTACTAGGGAAATTCTGTATGAATTTTTGTTAACACTGTGTATTACATCTCCTCTGAAGTCTATTCTGCACTGCTACATTACTTTCTCCACCCATGCATATGAATGTGTGTGTGTGTGTGTGTGTGTGTGTGTGTGTGTGTGTGTGTGTGTGTGTGTTTGAGATAATTGACTGACTGCTTGGGTCCTGGATGAATGAAAAACACAGGATATACAAATATTGAGATTCTACAGATGTTTTGAAATTGGTTTTGAAATAAATAGTTACATGCTGGAGTGGTTGTGTGGTAAGGAGCTTGCTTACCAACCACATGATTCCAGGTTCAGTTCTTGGGTAAGTGTCTTCTACTATAGGTTTGGACCGACTAAAGCCTTGTGAGTGGGTTTGGTAGAGGGAAACTGAAAGAAGCCTGTCGTATATATGTGTGTGTGTGTGTTTATGTATCTGTGTTTGTCTCCCCACCATCACTTGACAACCAATGTTGGTGTGTTTACACCCCCATAACTAGAGGTTCGGCAAATGAGACTCATAGAATAAGTACTAGGCTTACAAAGAATAAGTCCTGGGGTTGATTTGTTCGACTAAAGGTGGTGCTCCAGCATGGCCACAGTCAAATGACTGAAACAAATAAAAGAATTAAAGAATATTAGAAACAAAACATATACCTATAAGTGGAAACATTTTGCAGATGGTTTGGTATGAATAGAAACGTTTCCTCTGCAAGATTATTATAATTTTAGACACCTTTGGGCAAGAATGATATCATATAATTTTAAATACAAAATCAAGAAAAGCATACATAAAAAAAATTAATTATATATTATCTGACAAGAAAAAAGCACACACACGCACACACACACACACACACACACACACACACACACACACACATATCACATGCTTGAATGTAAGTAAAAATAAATTCTTAGCCTTCAGCAAATTCTTGCCCTTTTGTGCTTTGACTAATTAAAAAACATAGAAGTTCACTTCTCAACTGCATAATTTCAGGTTCAGTCCCACTGTGTAGCACTTTGGATAAATGTTTTTTACTATAACCCTGGGCAACAAAAGACCTGTGTGTGGACTTGATAATTGGAAACAGAAAGAAGACTTTCATGTATGTATGTATGTATGTACATGTGTCACTCTGTTAATTCTGCTAAATATTAATAAAAATATATCTGTATATCTACATTTATACCGTCATCATCATCATCATCATCTTCTTCATCATCATCATCATCGTCATCATTTAATGTCCATTGTCCATGCTGGCAAGGGTTGGATGGTCTATCTGGGCTGGCACACTGGAAGGCTGCACTAGACTTCAGTCTGATTTGGCATGGTTTTCTATGGCTGGACACCCATCCTAACACCAACCACTTCGAGAGTGTAATGTGTGCTTTTATGTGCCACTGGCATAGGTGTCATTTGTATGACATCAAGGTGCATTTACATGCACTTTGCCTTTGTGAGGCCCAACGCTCAAAAGAAACTCAGCCACCTTGCCTCCAGGAGACCCAACACTTGAAAGGAACTCACCCACTTTACTGTTTAAAACCATTTGATTTGGCTGTGTGTGACTTAAATGTTCATAGTCTTCATGCAGAAGCCTTGCTCATTCAGGCTCAGATTAGCAAGTGGAAGGGCACAGGTAGTCCAAGCTGGCTGCTGGAAAATGGGTTGCTATTTATTGGTTAAGATGGGTCACACAGTGTTGTTGGAATATGATGTTGAATGACTTTTTCTTTCATTTGCCAATTCACATGTGGATATATATAAGTGTGTGTGTGTGTGTGTGTGTGTGTGTGTTTGTGTGTGTGTGTGTATTATAAAATAAGACTTTTTAAACAACATCTTTTACATATATTTTTAAATAGCGTTCAATTGACTACACAGAAATTCACCCTCTTTCTCTCTGATGAGCGGATGTATTACCTAATACTGATTATCAATTTTAAATTCCATTCCTAAGGGTAATACATTCATGAAATGATCGTAAGATATTTTAAACTTTTAAACTTTTTAAATTATCATGCTTCATATATTTATACATCTATCTATTAATACAATATTATTTTGGATTTATATCTTCTGTGATGATTTTTCGCTGTAATTTTCCTGCTTTTATTTCATAATATAATAATAATCGCTATTATTAAATGTCTAAATACCTTTAATGTTTTACACATTTCCCTACCAAGAGTACTTATATTGCATTCTCATTGAATATATTTAATTAACGATATGTATGTATATATATGTATGTATGTATGTATGTATGTATATATATATATATATATATATAATAAATTTAAAATAAATAAAACATATGCATATATACATACATATATGTACGTACCTACCTCTACATATATATATACATGCATATATGGGTACAGGACACCAAAAAAACGTCGAACACAATGAGAAACGAAAACATAAACACAAAACCAAGGAAATGGACATTTTTTTAAACAACGAAAAATAGAGTACAGGACATACAAAACAAGGAAAATTCCCTTTCTTCAGTCGCCTTAATTTCATCTACTCTACGTTTCGGTGTGTGTGTGTATTCACTGTGAATGGTTTTGTCAAGCAGTGTTGAGTTTTACAATTCTGTAAATAATAATAATAGTATTTTATAAGCTTAAAGCTTATAGCGATCACCGCACAATGACTAAGGAAAATAGTCTAATAATGGGGCATATAAGCCTTCAACAGAAAAACGTAGGTTTTTCCCATATGCGTGGGACTTGAATGCACATCCCTTTTGTTTACACAACTAAGTGTGTTACCGATTACACCAGTGAACTAACCTGCTTTTTCCTGGGTTTCACATTCATATAGTGCTTAGCTTTACAGCATATCATCAGATCCCAAAACCTGTTGGCTTAAGGCCTCTCTAGAGTGGCCTTAAGCCTACAAGTTTTTGGATTTGATGATAAGCTATAATGCTAAGTGCTTTATGAACATGAAACTGAAGGTAATACCATAAACCAGCCTTATCTAACTTTATTTATATTATATACTGCTCTATAACTTAGAGTGTGCTTCTTTTTCAGATTTATGTTCTACCGACAATATATATATATATGTGTGTGTGTGTGTGTGTGTGTGTGTGTGTGTGTGTGTGTGTGTGTGTGTGTATGTAAGTGTGTCTATGTGAAGGTACATGGCTCAGGGGTTAGAGTTTTGGGCTCACAATCATGAGGTCCTGGATTGGGCTGTATGCTTTGTTTTTAAACAAGACACTTTATTTCATGCTGCTCCAGTTCACTCAGCTGTAGAAATGAATTGCAATGTCACTAATGGCAAGTTGTATCAGCCTTTGCCTTTCCCTTGGATAACATTGGTGGTGCAGGGAGGGGAGACTGGTATGCATGGGCAACTGCTGGTCTTTCATAAACAACCATGCCTGGACTTGTGCCTCAGAAGGGGACTTTCTAAGTGCAATCCCATGCACATTCATGACAAAAGGAGGTATTTGTCCTTTTACCCTTCATATACGAGGGGCATTCAATAAGTAATGCCCCTGACCCACTTCCCATAGCAGTAGAGCAACGAAACTTGGCACAGGTATTGGTCTTTTTCTACATAGGAACAACCCAGAGGTATGCATTTCTCCCATCGTTTGATGCAGTTCTGGAGACCGTTTTCGTAGAAGACCCCAGCTTGGTCCTCCAACCACGACGTGACTTCAGAAATCAAGGCTGCATCATCTGGGAAATGCTTTACTTTCAAAAACAACTTCATGGCTGGGAAGAGGTGAAAATCAGAGGGTGCAAGGTCAGGAGAGTAGGGGGATGGGGAAGAGTTCATAGCCGCACGCCTGTGCTTCTGATCTGGCGACACGCGAGTTGTAGACCGGAGCGTTGTCCTGCAGGAGGAGGATGCCTTTGCTGATCTTGCCCCGCCTCTTGGTTTCGATAGCTTCTCTTAATTTCTTCAAAAGTGAAACATGATAGGCTCCTGTAATTGTGGTACCCTTTGCCAGGAAATCTGGCATCACTACTCCGTCCTGGTCCCAGAAGACTGTGAGCATGACCTTGCCAGCGGAGGGCTGCACCCTTGCCTTCTTTGGAGGAGGTGAGTCATGGTGCTTCCACTGCATTGACTGGGCTTTGGTCTCTGGATCATAGTGATGGACCCAGGTCTCATCCTGTGTAATCAGTCTTTTGAAAAATTTTGACTCATCTTCTTGGCACATCCCTAAATTCTTGCTTCTGGAATTCTTGCGTTCTTGCTTCTGGAAAAGTGTGAGCAACCTGGAAATCCATCTGGCAGACACCTTTTGCATATGCAAATGGTCATGAATGATAGTTTCCACAGACCTGGTACTAATCTTGACCTCATGGGCTATTTGGCGAATTGTTATGCGTCGATCTTCCAAAATGGCAGCCTCAACTTGACGGACAGATGCCTCATCAATGGCAGAAGGGGTGCGACCAGATCTGGGAGCTGTTTCCACAGAGTTCCGACCATGTTTGAATTCACGATGCCAGCGTTTTACAAGGTCATATGATGGGGCATCATCACCATAAGTTACTTTCATTTCATTAAAAGTCTCCTGTGGTGTGCGTCATTTCAAATACAAAAACCGGATCACTGCCTGACACTCAACATGCTCCATTTCCCACTTGACTCATTTCAAACACCTGTAAATCAGAAACCTCAATTAGTTCGTAGCTGTAATTTGCCACTTAATCTATAGAGATATCAATAATTGCACATGCAAAATTCCAGCTAGATCAAACAAAGGCAAGTGGGTCAGAGGCATTACTTATTGAACGCCCCTCGTATATAAGTATATATATATGTACGCACACATACATATATATTTACACACTCACACATGTGTGTATGTAAATATATATATACAAGATAAGAAAATGGAGAAATACAACTAAATCAAATATCAATTACCAGATAATACTCAATCACATACTTTATTAAATCACCACATAAGATGTAATTTATACTTATATTTATATTTACTTATATTTATATTCTCTTTTTTTATATATATTCTACTTATTATACAACATTACTCTTTTATGTACACTTTTTTATGTACATTCCTTTATGTACACTGATTTGTTCTGCTTATTTATGCTTAACCCTACAGTCTCTTATGTGGTGGTTTAATAAAGTATGTGATTGAGTATTATCTGGTAATTGATATTTTATTTAGATGTATTTCTCCATTTTCTTATCTTGTATTAGTAATTTGTGGTAAATCATTTTACCTTTGCCCATATAATACAGTAAATGAATTGATTGCATCGCAATCCTTAACATTTATGTATTAACTTTGTTGGGTACTTCACTAGCAGTATATTGGATATATTTTATCCCATGGAGGGTTGCATTTACAACCCCTATCTCAATTTGTATATATATATATATATATATCGATGGAGTAGTTTCTCCATGGCGCAAGCCTGGGCGGTAGAAACGAAGACACTGGGCTGCCCAGACACCAGAATCTCCCTCTCGGCCCCCCCAGACATAATCCAAAGGAATGCAGTGCAGTACGTTTGGAGTCTGGTTGGCTGCAGGAGTTGCCGGAAAGGGGTCGAGATTCGACACCCTATCGCCTTCGGGGCTCCACTCCGGATTTTCTGTCTGGGTTTACTCCCATAGCCTTTCCCTCTCCTAAGAGCATCCGCAAGGCAGCGGAGCGAGGGTTTGGAGTCAGAGTTTTCCTTCTCCTAGACTGGCTGCCAACCAAGGCTAACGAGCCCAGTCTGCCCACCTGGTTATACCGCCAAGCACCCGGTCGCGCCACACAGCAGGCTCAGTGAGAACAGGGGGTACCGCGTGAAGGTGCTGCTGTGGACACAGTAGTGCAGGAGAGGCCATTAGCAAGAACTTTCCACAAGGCGCAGCCAAGTAGAAGTTCTGCAGCGATCATTACACCTGGAGAGGAGAGGCTATGAGAGACACAATCACTTTCCTTTGCCCCCCATATATATATACATACATACATATATATATATATATATATATATATATTATATATATATATATATATATAGTGAGAGAGAGAGAGGAGAGAGAGAGAGAGAGAGAGAGAGGTGAGATGTGTGGGTCTTGAAAATAGAGGAGTAAAGATTAGGAGCAAATGAAGCAAGCATGCTTTGCTAATTCAGTGTTTATGAGGAAAACTGAACATAAGAGGAATCAGATGTGGTGTGCAAGAGAGATTACATTAGCATGGACATGTGATGCATATAGTGTTTGAACAGGTGTATAAAGAAATGCTGATTGCTTACAGTGGATGTAGCCTGTGGAAGGAGTAAATCCAGGAAGATGTGTGATGAGGAGGCAGAGAGTGATATCAGGATGCTTAGCTGCAGAGAGGAAATGACAAAAGACTGAAATGATAGGTGACATACACTACCTTGGAAGCCCTGTTCACCTATGCAAGAAGGCTGGAGTAATGTTACAAATGCTGGAAATATAATGTGTATGCACACATCTACATACATACATACATACATACATACATACATACATACATACATACATACATACATACATATATACATACATGCATACATACATGCATGCATACATACATACATACATACATGCATACATACATACATACATACATACATACATTCATACACATACATACATACATACACACACACACATACATACATACATACATACATACATACATACATACATACATACATACATACATACATACATACATACATACATGTAAGGAGAGAAATTGATTGATAGACAGACAGAGATTGACAGACTGATAGATATAGTATGGAAGAAATAAATGAAGTTGAAAATGCAGAATGAGACTATATGAGTATTTATCTATATTATTATCAGTATACTTAACTGGTTTCATGTTTGTATAATTTTCAAATGTGTTTCATGTCCCTCAAAACTTACACTTTTGAAAATTATCTAAATGTGAAAATAATTAAGCGTATTACCTCACACACACACACACACCACACACACACACACACACACACACAATGTGCATGAATGTTTACATTTTGCATTTTCATATGATGATGCTTGAGCAAAAACATGTTTTTCATTCCTGTTGCTCTGTACTTTTAAAGACCAGTGAAAAAAAAAGACCAGTAAAAAAGAAAAACCCTTACTTGAAAAACAGGTAAGAAGTGGTGACAAGATCCATAAAATTTTGCCTCAAGAAGTCTCTGTCCATCCAATGTTGACTTGGAAAAATGGATGTGAAGCAAATGAGCAATATATACATTGACCATCTACATAATTTCTCTCTACCAAATTCCTTGGTCTACACAATCTACAGAAAAAAGGTTTGCCCAAAGTGCCATGTAATGCAAATTCAGAACTTTTTGGTTACATAAGTCGTAGTTATTTATTTTTTAATTACATTTTATCTTTATTGTATATTTTTGTGTTCAGTTATAATCATGGTAGTTTTATTTCTCTTGTTTTGCAATTTTTTATCTGCAGTTTTCTTCTCTTTATCGTTAAGTTATTGTTATTGTTATTGCTATTTAGCTTCAAGTCAGATCTGATTGAGCAAATTTGTGACCAAAAATATTTCAGCTATGACTATCCCACCTTTTTCATACATAATATATCAATGAATTCATTATCCAACATAACCTTTTCTTTTTTTAAGATATGATTTGACAGAGTGGTATCTAGTATATCTAAACGAGTTGGATGACACTATAGAAGTTCCCTTGCTAGCTCTTTGCTTTTAAATAACTGTTGTTGGTGTGAAATGTTTAGCTCCAGGTTAGCTTTGAGCATACAGACATATGATCAAAAGCTTTCCACCTCTGATTATTCCATCTTTTTTTTGTTTGTTTCATTATCTACTGTGTTCCCTCCATTTATTGTATGATTTGACAAAGACTCACCTGTTTTTTTAAATTTTTTTTATTTTAGGAAATCAAGTGATTCTGTAGCAGATTCATACTTGAATGGTTGTTAGAATTGGGTAACCAGAATATTTGATAATCTTTTTTCTATTCTTTTATTTTTATTCTTTTACTTGTTTTGGTCATTTGACAGCGGCCATGCTGGGGCACTGCTTTGAAGTGTTTCTATCAAACAATTTGACCTCAGGACTTATTTTTAAGCCTAATACTTATTCTATTGGTCTCGTTGCTGAACTGCTAACTTACAGGGATGTAAACACAGCAACACTGGTTGTCAAGCGATGATAGGGTGGGGCGGACAAACACAAACACAAAGACACATACACACACATGCACACGATGAGCTTCTTTCAGTTTCCATCTACCAAATCCACTCACAATGCTTTGGTTGGCCCAAAGTAATAAAAGAAGACCCTTACCCAATGTACCAAGCTGTAGGACTGAACCTGGAACCATGTGGTTGGGAAGCAAGCTTCTTACCACAGTCACATCTGTGCCATGTCTGTAAAAAAATTTTTGAGAAATTGCCTATTTTTGCCTTTCAAGTTTAACCTTTTAGCATTCACATTACTGTCAAATGTAATACTTATATATTCACATAGTTTTGAATTAACCATACATTATCTTGTGCCCTCAAGATTTCACTGATGTGGCTGTTTCATCTATCATCATCATCATCAACATCTAACAACCATTTTCCATGCTGATATGGATTGGACAGCTTGACAGGAAGTGGCAAGGGCAGGGGCTGCACTAGGTTCCATTTTGGCTTGTTTTCTACAGCTGGATGTCCTTCCTTACACCAACCACTTTATTGAGTGTATTAGGTGCTTTACACCAACCACTTGATTGAGTGTATTAGATGCTTTTTACATGGCCCTAGTGCTTGTTATGTGACACCAGTGCCAGTGTTTTTTAGGTGACACCAGCACCCACACAAAAGGGTTTCTATGTGGCACCTTGGTTTTAAGATTTCAATTGTGTTGTGGTGGGTGGGTCTTCTCAAGAACAACAATGCCCCACATATCTTGGTTCCCTGTCATCTTCTTTATATAACTCAGCATTTTTGAGATCAGCCTTCAATACTTCATCCTGTGTCTTCCTGGACTTCCCTCTTTCACAACTTCCCCGCACTTAAAGTGATCGGCATTTCTTTATGCAACTGCTCTTATGTGAGATCAAATCTGACCAGTTTAATCCTTCTAATATCAATCTGGCTGAAACTGCCTCTGGCTCTGTAGTACAAATGTCTTGTTTTCACCAAACCTAAGTCCCAATTCATGATAACTAAGTTATTTTACTAAATTCTTTGTTATATTTAAAATTAATTGAAAGAAACACAGAGCATCTCAATAGAAATATGGTAACAAAAGGGTTAAACATAATAACAAATAGAATATTTGGGACAGATATGGTTGGTTTAAAAGCTAAAGGATTGACCTTGTCTACTCATCGCTCAAATCATAATACTATTTTCAAATGCAAATTATTGTATTGTTTCTTTATTATATAGTGGAAATTATTACATTGATATAATTACAATTGAATTCAGTCTTTAATATCTTTTTTTACTAATAGGAAAATTAAGTGTGCATTTGCATTTTTTGTTTTAAATTGTATTGAATTTTTTAAAATAATATTCTTTCATTCTTAGAAATATAAACAGATAGGCGAGTGTGGCTGTGTGGTAAGAAGCTTGTTTTCCAAACACATGGTTCTGGGTTCAGTCCCATTGCATGGTACCATGGGCAAGTGTCTTTTACTATAACTTCAGGCTGATCAAAGCCTCGTGAGTGGATTTGGTAGGCAGAAACTGAAAGAAGCGCATCATATATATATGTGTGTGTGTGTGTGTGTATTTGCCTCTTCCACCATCACTTGACAATTGATGTGGGTGTGATTACATCCCTGTAACTTAGCAGTTCAGCAAAAGAGACCAATAGAATAAGTACTAGGCTTACAGAGTATGAGTCCTGGGGTCAATTTGTTTGACTAAAGGTGGTGCTCCAGCAAGGCTGCCTTCAAATGACAGAAACAAGTAAAAGAATAACAGAATAGAAGAATAAAAGATGTGACTATAATTGCATCAGATCATAAATTCATTAGCTAACAGAAATGTTTGTTAATTAAAATATCTCCAGAAGTTAATGCTTAGAATGAATTTTTCATGAGAAATGTTCAGGCCAGAATTTAACGAAGACTAACTTCTTAAATGACCAATTTATAGTTTATATAACATATTTATCTTTTAGTTGTTTCAGGCATTGGGCCACAGCCTTCTGGGGCACTGTGCCTCAAAATGTTTTAACTGAATGAATTGAACCCAGTACTTATTTTTTGTTTTAAAGCCTGGTAGTTATTCTGTCAGCTGAACTGCTAAGTGATAGGGATGTAAACAAACCAACATTGGTTGTCAAGTGGTGGTGGGGACAAACACAGACACACACAAACACATAAATGCAACAGGTGTCTTTTAGTTTCTATCTGCCAAATCCACTCACAAGGCTTTGATTGGCCTGGGGCTATAGTAGCCTGCACTTGCCCTTGGTGCCAGGCAGTAGGACTGAACCTAGAACCCTGTAGTCAGAAAGTAAGCTACTTATCTCTGTGCACTGAAGATAAATGCAACAAAGGTTATGATGAATAGACCATCATTTGCAGTAGTAATGATGCAGAGAACACCAAGCCAGTTTTTCTTATAAAAATAAAAAAGCTATAAGAGAGATAGAGAGAGTAGGGGAAGAATCGATTTTTGGCATTATAGAAAGGTCAGTATCATGAAGAAAAAACAGAATGTGAAAAGAAGAATGAAAAGCTCCTTTATTAATAACAAAAGAGATAATGGCAAAAGTTGTTTGAAGTTGCTGTCAGCAATCCAACTATATTGTGTAAAAAGGAATCTGTCACTACATTTACTTGAAAACTGTGTGAGATTATGGTAACTGGATTTACCAAAAATGTCTAAAATAACAGGAAGTGGAAAGTGTAATAAAGGTTACAAAATCCACCAGAAATTCACAATAATGACCTGGCTTAAAGGTTTCTGATTTCCTTTATATGTTTATGCTGATAACAGGTTGTTAAAGCATCTCATATTTTCTTCCAATATATTTTTTTACAAGCTAAAAGGGAGAAACTGTGTAGTTATTTGTAGTGTGGTGGATGGTGTTTCACACCTAGAACTATGCCAGCAAAGCACAAGCTCTTGGATGGGCCAAAGGATAGAGGCAAGGCCAAAATGGACCACCTCTTCCCAGAGGTAAAAATAGGTTTGTGTAGGGTCAACACCTCTACCTAGAAGAAAAAAAAAGAAAAAGAAAAACTTCAGAAGCATCAATGACCATTCAAACCAATAAGACCTGGGAGAGGAATCATGCTTCACTCAGGGGATGTTATCCTCATACTGAAGAAGCAGCCCTGAAGACTACCTAGATTCAAGAACAGTAGAGAAAAGACATCAATGACCTATGCTCTATTTAGGAGTTAAAGATTTAGATAAGTTCTTGTGTTTTTTCATATCACATCTCTCTCCAATGCCTTATTTCATGAGCCAATGAGGGAACCTTTAAAAGCTCCCTCTCTCTCTCTCTCTCTCTCTCTCTCTGTTAGAAATAATGACCAAATCTCACAGATCATATGGATGACTGATGATCTGTGCAGTGAAATTATTTAACCCTTTAGCATTCAGATTACTTTTTCAAATATAATGTTTATTTATTCAAATCATTGCAAATGAATCCAGCATTATTTTCTAGCTTCAAGATTTCAATGATGTGATAATATATTTTTAGAATGACATCGTAGAGTAGGTGTGAGAGGCCAGTTGTAGCCAGTCTGAATACAAAATATGTAGGATATTTGGGCTGGATATGGCCAGTTTAAAGGCTAAAGGGTTAAAGTGAAGAAGAGTTGTGCACTGTCAACCTCACTGTCTTATCTGTGACCATCTTCAATCCAGTGGGAAGACCTGGTCCAGACAACAAGGGATGGAGACAGATGCAGTGGACAATCAAGATGTCTTACTTGCCTCATCTTGCTCTCTGCATTCTACAATGCATTGCTGCAGCCACTTTTCCCTCTGATGAACTATTGGGTTGTCTGGAAAGTTCATGCCAATTTATAGCAGCTTACCTTTTGACTTATTTTAGAACATGGTTGAGTTCCTAAAATAAGATTTGACTACACCTCCATTTAGAGCACAGTTTAAGCTATCTTTTCGTGGAAGAATGTTTATGTTCATATAACAGGTGTTAATTCTGTAACCCTTTAAAATGGAAGATAAGAAAGTTCATTTTTGGCACTTGATGCTTTTCTTTTTCTGTAAGTGGAAAAATGCCTTACAAGCAACCAAAGAAATATGCACAGTTTACATAGATGTTTCTTTATCCGAAGGAACTGTACGGAAGTGGTTTGCAAGGTTCCAAGCTAGAGATTGTAGCCTTATTGATAAAGAGCGATCAGGCAGACCATCCTGATCAAATCAAGTCATTAAATTGAGAATAACCCACAATGCACAACCCAAGAATTGGCAGAAAGCCTCAACCTGTCAAAATCCATCGTTCATGAGCACCTGTAAAGCTTGGGTACACAAATCACTGCGCTGTTTGGGTACCACATGTGTTGAGTGAGAAGAACCTTTTGGATCGCATTTCCATCTGTGATTCGCTTTATAAATGGAATGAAAATGTGCCTTTTTTAAAGTAAATTCTGACAGGTGATGAGAAATGGATTATCTACCAAAATGTTCAGAGAAAGTGAACCTGGAGTAAGTGACATGAGCCACCCTTAGCCATCCCAAAAGTGGGTCTTCACCCTAAAAAGTCTTGCTTTGTGTCTGGTGGAATTGGAAAGGAATTCTGTACTATGAGCTTCTCCCAAGTAACCAGACAATTAATTCTGAGAAATACTGCACACAACTGAACGAGTTAAAAGCAGCAATTCCAGAGAAATGTCCAGAATTGGCCAACAGGAAGGGTGTTGTTTTCCAGCATGATAATGCAAGACCACACATTTCTTTGGGAACTAGACAAAAATTGCTGCAGCTCGGCTGGGATATGTTACCCCATCCTCTATATTCACCAGATATTGTTCCTTCGGATTTCCACTTATTCAGGTCTCTGCAGAATAGTCTTAATGGTAAAAATTTCAGTTCCTTGGATGATGTAAAAAGATACCTTGATGAATTCTTTGCCATGAAACCACCTCAATTCTGGGAAGAGGGTATTTTCAAGTTAAAGGGAAGATGGAGATGCATTATGCAACAAAATGGTTCATAATTGGTTGATTAAAAATGTAATGGCCAGTATTTAATGACCTGGAATCAGTAGTGAAGTCACTACTGATTCCAGATCAGTAGTGACTATTGGTTCCACATTCCTCAAAACCATGGAACTCCCAAACCAGAGTTTCACTACTGGATACAGTTTAAAACCATAACTGTATCCAGTAGTGAAACTCTGGTTTGGGAGTTCCATGGTTTTGAGGAATGTGGAACTAGAACAAATTACCTGGTACCATCTTTTATCTTTTATCTTTTACTTGTTTCAGTCATTTAGACTGTGGCCATGCTGGGGCTTTGCCTTGAATTTTTACTTGAATGAATTGACCCTGGTACTTATTTTTTAAGCTTGGTATTTATTTTATTGGTCTCTTTTGCTGGACTGCTAAGTTACAGGAATGCAAACACACCAGCACCGGTTGTGAAGCAGTGGTGGTGGGACAAACACATATAGAAAGACACATGTACATAGATACACACACACATATGCATGCACACACACACACACACACACACACACACACACACACAAATATACAACAGGCTTCTTTCAGTTTCCATCTACCAAATCCACTCAGAAGGCTTTGATTGGTCTGAGGCTATAGAAGAAAACACCTGCCCAAGATGCCACTCAGTGGGACTGAACCTGAAACTATGTGGTTGGGAAGCAAGCTTCTTACCACACAGCCATGTCTGTGCCTAAAATAAAAAAAAATTCTTGTCAGAAGTGTATTTGCTACCATGGTAACAAATACAACTTTCACCAGCACCAGCACCAGCATCATAACAAGCATCATCATCATCACTAAAATTATTGCTTGATATCATTATATCAATACTCTTCAACTTTTTTACTCCTCCTGGTACCTATACCATCACCTGTCTGACATCACTGGGAATTATAGCATTACTACCTCCCTCTCTCCACTCCCTCACTTCAACCATCACAACCCACTCACATACCCTGACCGCAATCATCATCACCTAAAACACTACCATCATCACTGCTGCCGCCACCACCACCACCACCACCACCATCATCATTATTATTATAGTCACCACCACCACCATCATGATCGCCCAACAACAAAACTAACCATTAAACTCATATCTACTTCAACACTTTCCACCACCACCACCACCACCACCAACAACAACAACAACAACAACAGCATCATCATCATCATCATCCACAACAATAACAACCACCAGCACAACAACAAAATAACACATGTAATTCATCACCACCACCACCACCAACAACAACAACAATGCCCTAACCATCACCAAAACCACCACCACACTACTACCACCACCACCACCACACCACTACCACTGCCACCAAAACCACCACCACCACTACCACCACCAACACCACTACCATCACCACCACCACCACCACCACCACCACTACCACCACCACCACCACCACCACCAACATCAACACCACCACCAACAACAACAACAACTACTTCTGTTACAACTACCACTATCATCATGCCAGATAGATTTAAAGGTACTACTTTCCAACCACTCTCTCAAAATACTTCACCCCATACGGAAATCAATTGGAAAGCATTTGGTTTTCATAATTGGAAAAAGTGAATCCATTTGCTGGAAACAGAACATTACAATCTTGAATCAATTTGGTTTTATTATTATTATCATTATTATTATTATTATTATTATTATTATTATATTATTATTATTATTATCATTATTATTATTATTATCATTATTATTATTTCCTTTTTTTCTTTTTGTTCTTTTTGCCATATTTTAGCTTCTTACCAAAAGATAAATACTATAGAATTTTCATCTCTGAATTTCTTTCATTCAGCATTTTCTTTGCTTTAAAATCAAAATAGCTCTCTCTCTAAGTATTTTTTTCCCTTCCATAACTTTACTATGCTCCTCCTCTTTCCCTTTCTCCCTATTTTCTCTTCTATCTATCTATCTATCTATCTATCTATCTATCTATCTATCTATCTATCTATCTATCTATTATCTATCTATCTATCTATCTATCTTTTTATCTATCTATCTATCTATCAATCTATCTATCTATCTATCTATCTATCTATATTCATTTCTCTCTCTCTCCCTCTATCTATCTATATATCTATCTATCTATCTCTATATATATATGTTCATTTCTCTTTCTTTCTCTCTCTCTCTCTCTCTCTCTCTCTATCTATCTATCTATCTTTTCACTCAATAGATTTATGATCCAGGATGTTGGCAAAAATTGTAGAGCACTAGATTTTCCCCTCCCCTCTCTACATTTAGTTTTGTATAAAACATAGGTTTTTGGATCCAAATCTTTCCAGAGTCAGTTTCATTTATTTTATCAATTGAAGAAGAAATGTATAAACAGCAATAACATTTATGTATGCACAGCATAGGCGCAGGAGTGGCTGTGTGGCAAGTAGCTTGCTTACCAACCACATGGTTTCAGGTTCAGTCTCACAGCGTGGTGGCACATTGGGCAAGTGTCTTCTACTATAGCCTTGGGCCAACCAAAGCCTTGTGAGTGGATTTGGTAGATGGAAACTGAAAGAACCTGTTGTATATATGCATATATATATATAATATATATATATATATATATATATGTATATGTGTGTATATGTTTGTGTGTCTGTGTTTGTCCCCCAACATTGCTTGATGACCATGCTGGTGTGTTTACGTCCCTGTAACTTAGCGGTTCAGCAAAAGAGACCTATAGAATAAGTACTAGGGTTACAAAGAATAAGTCCTGGGGTCACGAAGTCAAATGACTGAAACAAGTAAAGAGTAAAAGAGTAAAAGAGCATATATTAGTGTGTATGCATTTGTATATGTGTATTGTTTATTATTATTATTATTATTATTATCATCATTATTATTGTTATTATTCAGTAGTCTTGTTTTTACCATGTGATTTTGCTACACTACTGAGCACAGCCCTGTGTTTGGGTATGTGCTGTGGTCGATATTGTAGTTGATATTTTCACTGGTGTTGTTATTTTCACACTTAGGATGTGTATGATGACTAGTTATGCTATTTTCTGTATATTATATATTTTTGTAAGTCCTGGTGTTTTGGCTATGTATTTGTCTGTATGTTTTTTAATCATACGTAACACATAGAGGGATTATTTCTGTTTTTAGGTTCCACATTCAGGTTATCTCCATTTCTAGATCTTTGCATTTTGAGAGTTTCTCTGTTTCTTTTAGAGATACATTGCAATCTTTTGAGATTGATACTTCGATTAGAAGACAACTTTTTTTCTTGATGGTCTCTGACAACTACATCCAGTTTGATTAGCCTTGATCTCTCTATCTGTGTGTATTGGTATATTCCAGAGTATGGTTGCTTTGTCATTTTCTGATACCTTTTCTGGGGTGTGCCTATACCATCATTTTTCTGTTGTCATTCCATAGTGTTGGTATCACTTCCGATGTATATAGGTCCCAACTCTGTCGTGTTTTTGAATATATTCCTTCTTAGCCAGGACTGGTGGGCAGCCAGAGACAATATGATTTATTGTTTCTTCCCCATCACCACATATTCTGCAGTTACTTACTATATTTTTCTTCATTATATGTTTTTGGAGAGGCTTTGATCTTGTGCAGCAAATAAAAACCTTCACTCTCTGCTTTGAGCCCTGAGCTTCTCAACTACTGTTGGGATTTTTATTTGTCTATTTCTTTTCTGTTTTACTTACTCAGTATTTGCTATGTAAACTCTTTTCTTGCTATCGTTTTATCATGGTATTTTGTAGTTTCAGTTTGAGCTTATATTTTAGTTGCTTTATAGCTTTTGTTGCTTGTTCTTTTTTCTTCATAGTTGTCAAGTATTATGACTCCTTTCAGTATTTTTCCTTGAAGACAGAAAACAGCTTTTTTGTTTTGCTCATGCTTTGTGGCTATCTGTACCAGTTTTTCTTGGTTCAAAAATATTTCTGTAATCCTATGGTGGATATTTTATAGAAGTTCTCTAATTGTATAAAGCCTCTATCACATTCAATTCATTGTATATACAACTTTTCCATATCAGATTTTGGGTGATGTATTCTAAATTCTGTCATTATTATTATTTTTTTTTGTTGTTTTCCTCTCTAGTTTGGTTAGTTCATTTAGTATCCAATTAAGAAAATTGTAACTGAAACTTATAACTGGAACAGTTAGAGTATTGATACTGATAATCTTGTTTTTCACATTGAACTCTCATTTAAGTATTAATCCATAGTATTCCTTCCTTATCTCCCCTTTCATTTGTGCCTTATCTAGTTCTTGATTCCTAAGTATTTCTTTGTCTGGGTTTGGTCATTGATTCCTTAGTATTGTATGTCTGGGTTTACTTTTATTTCATTTTCTTTATCTAGTGTGATATTGTTTCTCTTAACTAGTTTTCCTCTTTTCAAGGTTGCTATAGTACATTTCACTATGCTGAATTTTATATTCATTCTTTGTTAAATCTATACACAGTCTGTAGTAATGTTTCCAGCTCTTTATCATTTGCAGCATACAGTTTTAGATCATCTACATACAAGAGATGGTTGATTGTTTTACCATAACAGTTGTATCCACATCCAGTTTTGTTTAGTGTGTTGGTTAAAGGTGTCAGTGCCAGACAGAAAAAGAGTGGAGAAAGTAAGTCTCCTTAGAAGAGAAATCTCTTCTAATGAGGATGGCTTTAGTTTTTGTGATACCCTCTTTTGTTTGAAGCTACAGAACTGTTTGCCACTTATTCATAGCATGTTTTATATATTCTATTATCATTGGTGCTACCATGTTCATGGCTATTATTATTATCATTATTATATATATATTAATATTATTAAGGTGGTGAGCTGGCAGAATCGTTAGCATGCCAAGCAAAATGGTTAGTGGCATTTTGTCTACCTTTATGTTCTGAGTTAATATTATGCTGGGGTCAACTTTGCCTTTCATCATTTTGGGGTCAATGAATAAGTACCAGTTAAATACTGGGATCAATGTAATTAACTTGCCCCTTTCCCAAAATTGTTGGTTTTGTGCCAAAATTTGAAACTATTATTATTATTATTATTATTATGCAATGAAAACTCGCAGCTTATTTTGCTGGGTATGATGGAAAGTGTCAGCTGTCCACAACCAGCAGACTGAAGTGACACTTGTCTACTGGTCACACTTCAAGAACCCTGTGAAGAATTCTTGCAGTTCCAAGCAATGCTGATTTTTGTAGGTGTTCTACCTTCACACTTCATTTTTAGCCACGTTGGGTGTTGAGTGTCAATACTTCCAAGTGCACCAATTACTATTGGTATCACATCTCTCTTCATTGACCACAATTTTCGTATTTCTTACTTCAAATCATCGTAGTTGTTTTTTCTTTCTTCTTTCCCGTTGATTCTGTTGTCACCAGGGCATGTTATGTCAATTATCATTCATGTTCTTTCTTTTTTATCCACCACAATAATGTCCAGTTTCCAATGTCTGATTGGGGTGATTGCACTGGATCATTGCATTCCACAAGATTTTGCAATCCTCATTTTCAATCACTCCTTCTGGGGTTTGCTCATACGACATCTTTGCTCTTTGTAGGCTGTGATTACCACAGAGCTCCAAATAGGTCGTTCTTGCCACATTGTCATAGCATCTTTTGTATTCACGTTGTGCTAATTTGGGGCATTTGCTAATGATGTGCCATACCGTTTCACCCCTCTCACCACACATTGTTGGTAGTGTTGTCTATTCTGCACTTCACATAGTTGGTCCTTAATGATTGTTCTTGGGCTGTGCATATAAGTGCTTCTGTATCTGTCTTCAGGTCACTCCTCCTCATCCATAGCCACCGGTCCTCTGTATCTGTCTTGGAGTTCACATCTCTTGCAAACTGACCATACATTTCTTTTTCCTTCCATGCTTTTTCTTTTTTCTTGTTCATTTCTTATTAAAATTTTTCTTTCATTATACAATTTTCATTTTTGACGACACTGGCCTTCTTTGTATTTTTCAACAGTGGCTCCATGGCATTTTTCATATACCACCCTGAGCTGTGTTCCTTTGTTTTGATACAGTCCTGACAACTGATAAAGCCTCTCCTATCCTTTCTTCTGGACAAGTACAGCCTATTAGTGTCACTCTTAGGGTGGAAGACTCCATGTACTGTCAACATTTTTCTGGTCTTGGTATCCATTTTCTTCACTGCCATTTTATGATTCCCGTTCCATACCAAAGTGATACTATTGCTCACGTATCAACTGCTTGGATTTTATTCCATCCAGTCAATTTTGAGTGTAACACCTACCTCAGACTTCAGAAATATTCCATCCTCAGTTGCTCTTTCATTTCCTTCTCCGTTATCTGGTTGAACTCTAGTGCACCAAGGTATTTGTAGCCTTGCATTTCAATTTGTTTAAGCAAGTCTCTATTTGGTAATTCTATCCCTTCTAGGGACTGTACCTTACCTTTTTTAGGTAGATTATTCTGCACTTCTTGAATCCAAATTCCATTCTAATATCAGTACTAAAACAGTAGACCATATTCACCAAGGAACTCACTTGTGTCTCATCTTTGCCATACAGTTTCAAATCATCTACGAAGAAGAGGTGGTTGATTATTTGGGATTTTTCCTTTAGTTGGTACCCCTGGTTAATTTTTCTTAGTACCAAGGCCAGGGATATCATGCAGAGAACAAAAAACAATGGAGGTTATCATTATTATTATTATTATTATTATTATTATTATTATTATTATTATTATTATTATTATTAATGTTATCGATTGATAGAATCACTGGCATATCAGAAAATACTTCTTGCTTGCTTCATGCTCTTTCTTGATGGGGCTGGGGTCATCTCTAGTTAGTGGTCCCAGAGACTTCATCATGCACAGAGATGACTAGGTCTGGTTCATATTTTGAGTTCAAATCTTGCTGAGGTCAGCATTGCCTTTCATACCTTCAAAATCAATAAATTAATATACCATTCAAGTAATGGAGCCTATGGCATCATTTAGTCCCATTCCACCAAATTTAAGGCTTCATACATATTTTAGAAATATTAAGGTGAGAGGCACCAGCAGAATCATTAGTGTGTTTGAGATAAGCCCTTGCTATATTTCTTTGACTCTTTATGCTTTGGGTTCAAATACTGCTTAGTCAGCTTTAGCTTTTATTCTTCTGGGGTTAATAAAGTAGCATACTTATCAACTACTGGGGTGGTGGTGGGGTCAGTGTAATTGACTAGCCTCACCCTCTCAAAAATACAGTTTGTGTGCCTATTGTGAATAGCCACCTAGGAATACTGATGTTGCTCTGCCTGCCTGCCTGCTTGCCTGCTAGTCTGGCTATTTGTATGTTTGTATGTATGTCTTAGTATATTTAGGCACCCATCAAGTCATGTTTATTACGTGTGTGTGGAAGGACTGTGGTCGGCCAGAAACGATCTGATTGGTTGTTTCTGTATCATTTTATCTTTTACTTATTTTAGTCATTGGACTGCAGCCATGCTGAAGACACCACTTTGAAGGGTTTTAGTTAACCTTTTAACATTCTGATAATTCTGTCAAATGTAACACTTTTTATTGACATTGTTTTGAATTAATCTTATATTATCTTATAACATTGGAACCTGTGCCGGTGGCACGTAAAAAGCACCCACTACACTCATGGAGTGGTTGGCGTTAGGAAGGGCATCCAGCTGTAGAAACACTGCCAAATCAGACTGGAGCCTGGTGCAGCCTCCTGGCTTCCCAGACCCTGGTCAAACCGTCCAACCCATGCTAGCATGGAAAACGGACGTTAAACAATGATGATGATGATGATGATGATGATGATGATTGAGATTTCAATTATGTGATTGTTTATTTTATGACTAATCTTGTTGGGTAAATGTGAGAGGCTGGATCTGGCCACTTTGAACATAAGACAAGTAGAATATTTTGGTCAGATATGGCCAGCTTAAATGCTAAAGATTTAAACAAATCACCCATAGCATCTTTTGCTGAACAGCTAAGTTATGCTATACTGGTTATACAGCCTGTGAATGATGTTAGCTGCTCATTTAATAGTGATATTTTAATCTATTTAGCTCAGAGCTTTTGAATCATTGTTACCTTTGATGTTGATTTGCTTCTCTTCTCTCCAGTCTTGCCAGGTATTGAGAAAGGAGAAGCTTTTACTCCATTACTATTTTAGTATATTTTCAATCTGTCTTTAATCTCGTCTTTTGTTTTCTTTTATCTTCTATTCAGTTGTTGTGTTTGAACCATTTCATTCAGTGGTCTTAACTCACTGTTTATTGTTTCTTCATATACAGTGAAACTTCTTTTTTTTTTTAATGGGTAGAAAACAAAAGAATACCAGAGAAAAACAAGAATAAAGTTAGCTTTAACAGTGTTTCTTTATTTTCTACCTTTATGATAATAGACTTTGTGGAGTCTAAGTGACTCTAGAATTCAAAGCAGTAAAATAAGACATCTTTAAACAAAGATTGTGAATATATGATAAAAGTGAACAACAGTAAAAACATAAGTTGTGCTTGAATAGTAAATTCATGCACGGAAAAACAAGTTTCTTTATACAACATTAATAAAAAGTTAATTGTACTTAATGAATCATATAAAGAGTTCATCCATATGCTCTTGTTTGTTACAGTCAAATGTGTAATTCAGTATTGTGGAAATAATGATAATGGATGTTTTTGAGTTAGTGTTCTATTTGAAGGTCATAACTGTGTGTGTAAATAATGGCACAGAAATAAGAGAAAAAAGAAGATATTTTTTAAACTGATAAAAACAGAAATTGACAAAGGATTTTTCATTCTGCTTTTGTGCCTTGTGATTTATAATGGCTGAAAAAAAAAAAAGAAATAAAGCTTATTCTTTCTTGTGTTGTTACTTCCTGGATGTCAGAGGAGAGATAAGAAAGGTCAACTGCATGACATACAGAGTCAATGAGTGAAGAGGAAAAATTCTTTCAAATTTTCCCTTATATAGTCAAAATGGCTGATAAATTGCTAGTTGTTGATTGGCTTAAATAAAATAGGATGAAATGCAAAAATGTTAGAAGACATGAAGAGTTGTGTAAAAATGTTGCACATGTGAAGATTGTTTTATTCCATAGAAAACACAAAATAGGAATATATTTGCTACTTGCCACTAGGAACTGTGACAAATCTGAGTGACATCAAAATGTTTTTGATATAAAAGAGCTACTATTTCAGCATAAAACCATGTTAATTAAAAGATAGTGTAATTTTCTTGAACATCAGTGAACACAGTATTTCAATACAAGGGTTGTGTTGATCAAATATATATATATATATATATATATATGTGTGTGTGTGTGTGAGGTGTTATCAAAAAGTATTAAGACTGGTGCTTATAAAAATAAAGCTACAACACATATCAATTTTGCATTTAATCTCCTTCGAAGTAATCCCCTGTCATTTCCATTGGTGGAAGCATTCCTGGAACTATCTTTCTAGGGGATAGCAAGTAGCTGCCTTGTTGAATTCCCTTGGATTTCATTGATTTCTTGAAATCATATTCTTTTCAAGTGAGATTTGATTTTTGGAAAGATTCTTGGCCATAATAACTTTCAAGCCTTGTCTCTTTCCATGCACCCACTCACAGACACACACACATACAAACACATACACACATATTCTCTCTTCCATAGTCACTAATGGAATCTCTGTGGTTTTGGGGAAATGACCACCCTCTACACACTTCCAAACACTGCTATAAACAACAGAAGTGAGCGAGAACATTATAACTTTAATGTGCATGCACAACAGAGTTCAAGATCAATCTGTGCTAAGCAGCTCCACTTTATATAGTTTGGCCCTGTTGCCATAGCAACAGTCCCAATGTTTTTTTATTTTATCATCTCTTGTATATACAATGGTATGCATGTGCATGCTACATACAACTGAGTCTGTATGTTTACATGAGTGCATACATGTATATCTGCATATGCTGAATCAGTGTGTATACTAGCAAATTTGCATGTATACATCAGTATGTATATGATTTTGCATAAACATATGATGTGAAGCTCCACTAGTATATACATGTAACTGGAGGCAAACTGGAAAGTAGTTAATTTATATTCTTGATATAGCAGGTGTGGCTGTGTGGCAAGAAGTTTGCTTCTCAACCACACGGTTTCAGATTCAGTTCCACTGTGTGGCATCTTGGGCAAGTGTCTTCTACTATAGCTTCAGGCTGACCAAAGCCTTGTGAGTGGATTTAGTTGATGGAAACTAAAAGAAGCCCATCATATATGTATATATTTATGTGTGTGTGTATTTGTGTCTATGTTTGTCCCACCATTATTGCTTGATAACTGATGTTGGTGTGTTTATTTCCCTGTAAGTTAGTGGTTTGGTGAAAGAAGCTGAAAAAATAAGTACTTGGCTTACAAAAAATAAGTCCTGGGGTCGATTTCTTCATCTAAAAGCCCTTCAAGGTGGTGTTCTGGCTTTGCTGCAGTCAAATGACTGAAACAAGTAAAACAATAAAAGAATAGTAAGTCTTGCTAATTTGCCTTGTGTAGAAATCCTATATCCTGTGTGTAGGATGAATCATGTTCTTCAAGTTGCAATGTATGATGAAAAAACTGGCAGGCTCCTAGTTGTGCTCACTGTCCTCTTCATCTACATGGATGTGCTTGTGTTCATGTTTCTTGTCTTACTCCTGCTCCTGGACATCCCCATGCTTCTGATCATGTTCATATCTACCCCCATCTGAATGAGCACAGATTGGTGGTGGAAGAACAACTATGCTCACAGTAACCATTGCTCACAGTAACCAAGGTGCCTCAGATAACTATGAATGTGAGAGTACACAAAGGTCAGCTGTATCACTCTCTGCCACATGCTGATGCCTTCTCATAGTTTCACTACAACTATCTGGTTCCATGTGTGGTAAGTTCATTGTCATGAATTCACCATTTTGTTTTTCAATAAAATAGCTTTTGACTATTAATAGTGTGATACCATGGATATATTTTCTCAGTAAACTTTCCTCGTGGTGAACTTCCTTCATGGTAAAATTGACAGTAGTGAACTTACCTGTAATCATATGGCAGCTGGTAGTGAACTGCAAGCTGTCCACTGTGAGCATGTCACTAGACCTGGCTGGTACATAGGTTGCTGAAACCAGCATGAGTGTGTGTGTGTGTCCGTGTGTTATGTGTTTCTTGCTGGGCATTGTAGTTGTGGCTGTGCTTGTGGCCATGCTCTTGCTTGTGGCTGTGCTCATGGCCATGTTGGCTGAGCTGTCAAAGTTTGAAGGCATGTCATTGACCTGTATTGGCTGTGAGAGGCCTGTATGCTGCAAAGCAGAGCAAAAGGATGGGGGTTAATGTTTTGTACTACTAGGATTACATGATTACTGTCAGAGATTAATTACACCTGTTGATACAGTAGCACACTGGTTGGGAGAAATTAACTCTATTCACTTATTAGATGGGGATTAATTACATTAATTCCGCTGCCATTTAAAGATAGTGATCTCATACAACAGACCAGAATTAATTTTAAATAGGGATTGTTATATTGTATTGGCTACAAAAAGATTTGAAGTCCTACCTACAATCCTAAATCTACTAGTGCAGCAGAAAGAACTGCGAGCTGGCAGAAACGTTAGCATGCTGGGTGAAATGCATAGTGGTTCTGAGTTCAAATTCTATCACTACATTCTGAGTTCAAATTCTGCCAAGGTCAACTTTGCCTTTCATCCTTTTGGGGTCGATTAAATAAGTACCAGTAACCTTGTCTGTCCTTGTTTGTCCCCTCTGTGTGTAGTCCCTTGTGGGCAGTAAAGAAATAAAAAAAGAAATAAGAAAGAACTGTGTCTGTACATGTCTGTATAAAAAGGTTACCATCCATCAATTGGAATGTTTGATGAATATTCTTTAATGGTTCTTTTTAACCTTTATGTATTTGTTTGCAGGATTCCTGATGTGAAATTGTGTGTTATTTGGGGATGGTCATATTTTGCCAATTAAACACATGCACTCTATGTGTCTCCTGAACAAGAGGAGACATGTGAGATAAAGAGTGGCAGAAGAGGTCACAGGATGTGTGACAAAAGAGCTTTGACAAAAGAGCAAACAGAATAATAATAATAAAACTGAAGTGAAGACCAAACATATAGTGCATGTGTTTAATTGGCAAAATATAATCATCCCCAAATATACCTAACAATATTCTTTTTAACCATCATAGTGCATTTGGTGCATGTAAGTAACTTGTAGTTGAGAAATTACTCAGCAGACAATTAATAGTATCAGTAAATCTCTCCATTTTTTACAATGTTAGACAACTGGTTCCTTACAGGAACAATTAAAGGAAATTTCCAGTGGCTGCTTATTATCAGATTTATGAATCAAATGTGAAGATGAAATGTTCAATTAATGTCAATTAATCAAACAGCTCCTAGATATCATTACCTGAGTACATCTGCTAATTGTGATAATGATATCAATGGACCAACATCATCAGCCCCTCCTTCTCTTGCAGAGCCATTGTTTGGTCCATATGATCGCTGCAGTGATAATTCTAAAGGTTCAACATAATCCAAGTTCTGTAACTACTGCTGCCACTAAAATTCAGTCTCCAGCAGCTCTTATACTGCCAACACAACTAAAAACTATGCTAATTCTTGCAGCAATTTAAGGAGTAGTACACCACCACTACCACCACTGCCGCCGTATAAAGCTTTTCCTTGTAAAAACTCCAATATTAAAGAATGAACAGCATATTGGGGAAAATATTCAAGCGCGTTGACTCTAGAAACTTCCTTTTATATCTGCACCAGTTTGTAGTAGTAGTCATAGTAGTAGTATATATAAGTATATATATGTGTATGTGTATGCATATATACGCAGACATATCCACTCATACATGCACACATGCATATATATATTCTTTTATTTGTTTATTTGTTTCAGTCATTTGACTGCAGCCATGCTGGAGCACCACCTTTAGTCGAGTAAATCGACCAGCATCGGTTGTCAAGCGATGTTGGGGGGACAAACACAGACACACAAACATATATATATATATATATATACGACTGGTTTCTTTCAGTTTCCATCTACCAAATCCACTCACAAGGCTTTGGTTGGTCTGAGGCTATAGTAGAAGACACTTGCCCAAGGTGCCACACAGTGGGACTGAACCCAGAACCATGTGGTAGGTAAGCAAGCTACTTACCGCACAGCCATTCCTACACCTATATAAATATATACAAATATATGTATACATATGTATATATATATATGTGTGTGTGTGTGTGTGTACATGTATATATACATATATATATATATATATATATATATATATATATATATATATGTATGTATATATATATGTGTTTGTGTGTGTGTATGTATATATATGTACATGCATACACACGTACATACATTGATATATTTATACACATATGTACATATGTACATACTATCAAGCACATAGATGCACACACCTGCTTACACTTGAATACGCATACCAATATATCATACCACTATATGCTCAAATATGCATACATTCACACACACACACACACGCACACACACACACACACACACACACACATACACATGTTCTGTTATGGGTTATAGATCTAAAGACCATTGAAACATATCATTCAATAAAACATATTGCTTAGTCTCTCAGTCGATAGAACATTTCGGTTTTGGTCCGGAACCATTGAGTACCTTGATTTTAGTGGCATCACTCCTCCTCCTCCTCTCCTCCTCCTCCCACTCTCCCTCAAACCCACCTCCCTCACCCCTCCTCCTCCTCCTCCCACTCTCCCTCACCACCCCTCCTCCTCCTCCCACTCTCCTTCCCCACCCCCACCCCCTCCTCCTCCTCCTCCTCCTCCTACACCACCACCACCACCACCACCACCTCCCCCCTCACAATCTTCCTTCCTCCCTGTAACCAGTCAGTGGAATGGTGGATTTGTATTTTTTGCTGTTACATTTGCAGTTGTGTTTGCGTTTGTTTGAACAGCAAATTGTTTTGTTTTGATCTTACTTTCATGTGGTGGTGGTGGTGATGATGGTAATGATAATGATGACAATGACGACGATGATGCCGAGGCCAAAAACAATGATGATAATGATGATGATGGTGATGATGATGGTGATGATGATGAAAATGAAAGTAGGTAGTAGTGGTGGTGATGATGATAATGATGGTGATGCTGATAATGTCAATGACAAGGAAGATGATAGTGATGATGATGGTGATGGTAATGTCGTATTGATGATGATGTTGTTGATGATGGTGGGTATAATGTGACTGCTGCTGCTGCTGATGCTGCTGGTGATTATGATGATGATGATGATGAAGATGATTATAACTGGAAGAGAATAAACGTTATTGATAAGGAGGCGGAGAAAGAGGTAGTGGAAGAAGGGAGTATAAAATGATGATGATGATGACGATGTTGATAATGATGGTAACGATGATGATGATGATGGTAATGATGACGATGATAATAGTAAAGACTATGATGAAGGTGATGACAATGATTGCAAGAGCATTGACCAAGGTTTAATAATGACAATATGAAGAAAGAGAACATCATGATGACAACGACCATGATGATGATGATGAAAATGATGATGATGATGATGATGATGATGATGATGATGATGACAATGGTGGCGACGATGATGATGATGATGATAGTGATGACAATGATGATGATGATGATGATGATGATGGTGATGATAGTGATGACAATGATGATGATGATGATGATGATGGCAACGACAAAAATGATGGTGACATTGATGATGATAATGATGATGGTGATGACGATGATAACGACAACTATGATGGCAACATTGATGATGATGACGATAGTGATGACAAAGACGATGATGACGATGACGATGATGATGAATGTGATCGTGACAACCATGATAAGGATGACTTAAAATGTTGATGAAGCCTTCATGATAACGATGATGATGATGATGATAACATTGTTATGATGTTCATCATGATGATAGTTCAGGTAATGATGATGATGATTGCTAACACTGTGTTTAGTGTTGCATTGTCTATATTTGTGTTTGTATGAAACCTCGTTTTTGTTTTTTATTGTTGAGTTTGTTTTATTTTCTACATGACAGCTTCCGGAATTTCTTTATCAAAGAGTCTTTGGTTATTTGTAACGGGTGATATCTGTGTATGTGTGTGTGTGTGTGTGTGTGTGGTGTGTGTGTGTGCTTTGTTTTATTCTAGAAAATATTGTGGTTGTTGATGATAATGTTGATGGTAGTGATGGTAATAATGATGCTGATGATTATGACATTGATGATGATGATAATGGGAATGATGATGATGATGACCTCCACTACCAACACAAACGCCATCACCACCACCATTATCATCATCACCATCATGACCACAGCCACTACCACCATCACTACCACCACTGCAACCACTATGACCACCACCACCACCACCACCACCATCACTGCTACCACCACCACTGCAACCATGATGACCACCACCACCATCATCATCATCATCACCACCACCAACACCACCACCACCATCAACACCATCACCACCACCACCACCATTATCATCATCATCCTCATCCTCATCACCACTACCATTGCTACTGCTGCCACCACCTCCACCTCTGCTGCCACCACCACCACCACCACCACCACCACCACCACCACCATCATCATCACCATCACATCACCATCATCACCATCATCTTCATCACCCTCTTTTTTCCATAGTTGTGAAAGATATTAAGGCTCTTTTGATATAAACGTTGTCTTTTTAGGTGCTCTTGTTAAAATTCTCTTTTTAATTTTCATTGATTTCAATGGATCGACCCTCAAATTCTCTCATAAACACTTTCCCCATCAAATTTTTCCATCCCCAGAACTGTAACCTTTGGGAACAATCTCCTTGTCAACATTCTCCTATGGATATTGATGCGAAGAAACCTAAACTGAACAACAGAATTGGTTATGCCACTCGTGGTGGCCCACAGCAGCATAGCTAAAAAAGAAGAGACATGTAGGCTGATCTGCCCCATTTAGTATTTTTAGTGTTGCAATTTTGATGGACATTATGTTGGGTTTTCTGTGGGGAATAAGACATTAAAATCAGAGTATCCACAAACTTCAGCACAAAATTCAGCTACACTAGTGGTGATTCATGAGAGATAACATGCTACTACACTTTCAGTGTCTAAAGAATAATTTTGAGGAAAGTATGGCTGCATGGTAAGAAGTTTGTTTTCCAACCACATGGCTTTCAAGTTCAGTGCCTTCTTCTGTAGCTCTAGGCCAGCCAAAGCCTTGAGAAAAGATTTGGCAGAGAGAGACTGAAAGAAGCCCTTCATATATCTATCTATCTATCTATCTATCTATCTATCTATCTATTTAGCTGTCTGTCTGCCTGCAGCTAAATACATGTCTGGTCATAGAGTGACCAATGGTTTTGCATCCATAAAGCACTTAGCTCTCTGGGTGACTTGTCAGACTCTAATGACCAAGCCCCCCCCCCCCACATATATATATATATATACACATATATGATGTCTGAGGGAAATACTCGGGACCTTCATCTTCAAGACCTCAGAACAACACTAACAGAGAGACACTATCCACCCTCATTTATAGATGCTGGAATTAAATGTGCCAAGAAAATAGGCACTAAATCAGTAAGGGGAACAAAATGAAACACTACACCTCATCTCAAAATACTACCGTATATATCAACTTACAACCCTAGAAACAATGATGCATACAACACTATTGTACAAAATCTACCAAGACTCACAAGGGATCCAAAAATGAACAACATTCTGAAAACATAAATTCATCAAATGTAAAATGCAGCCCAAATTGCTGAAAAGACTTCTGACAAATGCAAAGCTTTACACAGCAATCGTGAAACCAATGGTTAAAAAATGTGGATGTCCAAGCTCTGGGACATGCCCCAACCTACTGGAAGGCTCGGAATTCCAATTCAAACAAGAAGAGAGGTTCACAATTAAGACCGATTTCACTTGTGCATCTGAGAATTTAATCTATGTTAGAACTTGTTCAGGTTGTAGATATAACTATATAGGACAGACAAGTATGGCTCTTAGATGGAGAACCACACTACATAAACAACAGATCCATTTCCCAAAGTATAGACAAATACCTTTGCATGAACACATAGAGAGATATGCAGGGAATCACCAACCAAATTTCACAGTTTTCCCCATCTGTACAAGAATCTTTAAATAAAGAAAATTTATTTATTGATAAATGCAGAACACACCTAAATATGAATGCATAACCAACTTTGGTCTCAGTATATATTTTAATTCATGATCACATATCCAGCACTGTACATATTTCATCTCACTACTTTATCTTATGACTTTTTGTATGTTCATTTATCCTGCTCCAGGAATGGGAAGTTACCTCCACTGACCCAAGTTGTAACTATCACTAATTACCTCCATTGTCCCAAGTAGTAACTATCACCAGTTACTTCCCCTTAGATTTTTCTACCTGTTGGTTCATTCAAAGACTTTCATACAAGAACATGGGCTAAAACCTTCTTAAGAAAATATGAAATTACAATAATGATTAGGGAAAGTGAAACCGGTTGACAACCACAATTCTCTTTTATTTAAAATATATTAAAACTATGTAAACTGTGTGCATTTTCTTTATATATATATATTGCATATATACATGTGTGTGTGTTTGTGTGTGTCCTTGCCTTGACGTCACATGAGAGTGGCAAGCATGTGTTACTGTCATGTTAGCAGTGTCCTTCATTTCCAATCTTCTGAGCTATGTTTAGTCACATGGAAGCATCACCTTCTTGGAAACAAGTGGAGGTTGGTGACAGGAAGGGCATCCAATCAAAAAATCCACTTCAAATTATTCAGTCTGACCTCTGTGAGCATAGAAAAGTGGATGTTAAAATGATGATGATGATGATGATGATGACGACGACGACGATGATGATGATGCTGATGATGATGATATTTGTGTCTCCTATTTCTGAGATGGATAAAATAAGTGCCTGACAATGTATTGTGACTGACATAATTGACAAAATCCCTGAAGGTGGTGCCACAGCAGTGCTGCTGTCCACTGGATTAAGCTAGTAAAGGAATCAAAGAATATAAAACGCTCCTCTTTTCATCCATGTCTTTTGGTCCGATGTCTTTTTGTCTGATGATTTTTTTGTCCATTGACTTTTGTTCAATTCTAAATAAACTCTTTAGAAAACAAGAGAACATCAAAGTCAAATAATCATTGAGAATTTATTATGGAAAAATGTATTTAAAAAATGTCATTTTAAAAAAGTAATAAGATATAACTAATGATTTATTATGATCACTTAAAATTGATGCAAATTATATGCCACACTTTTCAAAATATCAGTTTTTCTTGTTGACCCGTATTCAATGACCAATCTTATGAGGTGTTCAATTATTCTTTGATATTGTGTTCATGAAACTGATGGGTCTCATCGAAGAATTTGAGTCACTTTACTTTAATGAACTCTTCCTCTTCCTTAGAGTTTTGATTAATTTCCAAAAATTCAAATGTGCTCCACCTGCTGAATGCTTTATCACAGAATTGAACCCCTCAGCAGCAATATTTGTTCTGGGAAGATCTTGAAGAATTTACTGATTAACATTCCATACAGCTATCAGGAATGTAGGTGGTTTTCTCCTTCGTCTAGCACCATGTCCTCTCACAATGCCTATGTAAGTCAAGTTGAAGTAAGCAATGAATTGAACAGGTATTTCTTCATTGTCTATTAATTCTTCATAGGCCTCTTTCACACTCCCAATGGGTAGGCAGGCTAATGCTTCAAAAACACCAAATTTTAAGACAGAATTTATTGTATTGTTCTTTGAGGCCTAAATCTGTAATTTTTCAAAATACTGATTGGCTCAAATGAAACAAACATGCCATGATAGATGAATTAAAGAATGATGAATTATATGCCTCGTGAACTGTAACTTTGAAATCTGCCATGAGTTCAAGTGGATATGCATTAAGTTTGCAGCACTCTCTATACACAGCATCATATTTAAGAGAGAGATGGAAAAAGTGAAAGTAAAACTGTTAACAGTTATAGTTATAGTTCTGTGAATATATCATTAGAGATATTTCACTATGTTTTCCAAAGAGTTTATTTAAAATTGGACAAAAAGTTGTTGGACAAAAAAATCATCGGACAAGAAGACATCGGACCAAAAGACATGGATGAAAACATGTTTGAAAGTGACATCGGATGAAAAGACAGCACCATCCATATTATCTGGTTGTGGTTGTCTAACTGTCTAATTCCCTTAACCACTTTTGTTTTCCATATACAATAAAAATCAGCAAGAAAGAGCTTCAACAATAGCCAAATCTTCCTCACATAAACACTACTGTTTTAAAAGAGAAAGGACAAATTAGTGGTTGTGGAGGAATGAAGGTGTGGACAAGGACAAGGGGACAGGAAGCGAGGGGAAGTGACGTCACATCAAGAAGCAGGTAGCTCAAACAGTCTCTTTCTTTGCTGGGGCATCGACCTTGACAGACATATTTTGGGGATCATTTTAGGGGGAGTAGTCCTAAAAAAGCCAGAAGCTAGGATAGAGGGCACATGAGGATATGTCTGCTAAGTTTTGCTGGTTCCTGTAACCCAAAGTTTAGATTGCATCTTGAAGTAAGAGCAATATGTGCCTTACAACACAATAATGTTTCCAAAAGTCTTAGGAATGGTCATGGCTGGAATGTCGTTGATCTTAGGTGAGATCATTCAGAGCTCACTGGAAGCTAAACAAAAACAAACTTACCATAACTTAACCATTCAGTACTGAGACTGTGATTTCCTTTCTTATATATATATATATATATATATATATATAATAGATTCTTCACATTTCTTTAAATACATACATCATGCAATACTTATGGGAAATATATTCTCCAAGAAAAGAGCTTTCTCTATCTTTGATGTTTTGAAAGTGGGGTGAGGTGGGTCCATTCATTTGGGAACAACTTTAAGTGAATACATATATTGGTAAATTGGTATATGACTATATATAGCAATATATATATATATATATATATATATATATATATATAGAGAGAGAGAGAGAGAGAGAGATGGATAGATAGATATACATACATAAATATTTATATAAATGTATGTATACACACACCACACACACAAATATATACATAAATATACCATATTTTTATACAAACATACATGCATTTATATATATATATATATATATATATGTGTGTGTGTGTAGTCACACAGATTGATCGATCGATAGATAGATAGACAGAGAGACAGACAGACAGACAGAAAGACTGACAGACAAGCAGGCTGGCAAGAAAAAAAGACAGGTAAGTATATGAGAATACATTTGTAATCTAAAATTTTCTGCCTATCTTCTGAAAATGAGCAAATTCTTCAAAGAATTAGTTCTGCAAAAATTCTATAAGCATTTTATTGCTTTATTTATTTGCTCCCTTTGGAAATCTACCTTTCATTCCACTATCCTCAAAGACTTATTTTTACCATTAATTCTATTATTTTGTCTACTATTATTGTACTACTGAAAATAGAATTATGTCAAAAAATGAAAATAGAAATAAATAAATAAACACACACACACACTCTCACACAAAAGCACACATACATACACACAAATACACACATATGCACACACAAACACATGCACACACATGCATCCTCTCCATCCCCACACAAAGTGAACACTATAATGAAATGAAGTCACTGAAATAATTTTAAACCTACTCCATCATTCATTGTGTACATTTACCAAGTTTTGTTTGTACCTCCATAGCAATTTACTTCAAATTACATTAGCGTGTTCATGACATCTTCTTTCAGAAATATCGATTGCAAATTCAGAATGATGGCACTGTAATTTAATTATAAACTGCAAGACAAAAAGCTACAAAGAACAAAAACAAAAAGTATAGCTTACATTAAAGTCAGATGGGAATATATTGTCGTAAAAGCCATAATTTCCATAACATCCCATCATAGCTCCAAGAATACCAAAGAATAACCAAAGTTAGTGTAATTAGAATATTCTTTCTTTGTTTTGTTTTGTTTTATTTTTATTTTCTTCTACATTTTGGTATTTCTAACATAACATATAATATTCTTTTCTGGTTTTATCCAGTCTGTCTTTTTGGGATTTTTTTTTGTGTTACAGATCACACAACATGACTCTCATTAGATAGTTCTTCACTTCCAATGTCATCCAATAATTCCTATGAAACAAGCAAGAACAACGGAAAGAAAAACAAAAACAAAAATTAAACAGAAATCTATAAGCTGTCACCTAGTAAACAAACACAAGGCTATTCTTGTAACAAATAACAAGATTTCCTTTTCTGTGATGACATAACATACATCTTACTTTCAACAGAAATTTATCGTTAAAATCTTTTATATGTAAAAATAGGTGTGGCTGTGTGGTAAGAAGTTTGCTTTCCAGCCACATGGTTCTGAGTTCAGTCCCACAGCATGGAACCATGGATAAGTGTCTTCTACAGTAGTACCCAGTGTAGTCACAACCCTGTGATTGGATTTGGGAGATGGAGACTGAAAGAAGTCCATTGCATACATACGTACACATGTACATACATACGTATATATATATATTGAGAAAAAGAAAGCAGTTAGAATTTTGGATAATCCTTTATTAGCGCTTCCATTGGTTTTTCAAACTCATCAAGACAAAATCAGAATAAAAATGGTAAAAACAGAACGTGTTCATTTATATGAATTGGATGCTTTTTTACTTTGTTTAGAAGAGGAGAATATTGTTTCTGTGGCTTTGGAAAAAGGTTGAGAGAAAGAGAAAGAAAATCAAAGGGGGGATAGACAGAGAGAGAGGTTTCAGGGCAATCAAGAAAGAGGAGAAAAAATAATAATAAAGGATGGAAAAGGGTAGATAGATAAATAGATACATACATACAGAGAAGGAGAGAGAGAGAGAAGTTTCTTTTCAATTTAATGTGGTCAACTTATTGAAATTTCATTACAAAGCATTTTTCTTATTTTCTTTCTCCTTTCTGTTTTTTTATTTACAAAAATGTTGATAGGTGTACAATGGAAAGAAACTATAAATAAATCATTTGTACAGGTCATTTGCCAAAAAGCTGAATGCTCATACGTTGTCTTTGATGAGAAAGTCCATTATATTGGGTTGTCCGGAAAGTTCAAGCCGATTTATAGTAGCTTACCTTTCGACTTATTTTAGAACATGGTTGAGTTCATAAAATAGGATTTGACTACACCTCCATTTAGAGCACAGTTTAAGCTATCTTTTCGTGGAAGAAGGTTTATGTTCATATAACAGGTGTTTATTCTGTAACTCTTTAAAATGAAAGATAAAAAAGTTCATTTTCAGCACTTGATGCTTTTCTTTTTTCCGTAAAGGGAAAAATGCCTTGCAACCAAAGAAATATGTGCAGTTTACAGTGATGTTTCTTCATCCGAAAGAACTGTACGGAAGTGGTTCGCAAGGTTCCGAGCTGGAGATTGTAGCCTTATTGATAAAGAGTGATCAGGCAGATCATCCACTACAGATGATGACCAAATCAAGTCATTAATTGACAATAACCCACATTGCACAACCTGAGAATTGGCATGAAACCACCTCAATTCTGGGAAGAGGGTATTTTCAAGTTAAAGGAAAGATGGAAATGAGTGAAGTGTCTCCCACATGCTATGCTGCTGTAAACTGATGAACAAACAAATCACACGCAGTATGTGCAGTTGGTAATGTTTACCACACTAGTACTGTATTTTATTTGTTATTTGCCACAGCAAAAATAAGCTGAATATCAATGTATTGAGTGCTGAGGGAGGATCTCAAGACCTACCCTACAAGATACTCCACTGTCATGAGCTCATGCAAGTTTATAAGGCCATGAGACTGGGGAGAAGTTGTTTTATCTTGTGTCAGATTGCTGAAGGCATGCTGCCCAACTTGGTGTTCATTGATGAAAAGAATTTGACATCAAACAGACAGTAAACCACCAGAATGACCGACTTTGTAGTGTATCTGACTCTGTTGAGGGTAGACACATGAATCGATGTTAAAATCCACAGCCAATTATGGTTTGTGCAGTGTGACAGCCACTGGAAGGTCTCCCCTCATTTTTGTGTCCTTGGATGTTATTAATTAATACCCAGTGATACAATAGTGAAATTCTAGAAGCTGAACAGCTTCCATGGGTGAATGTGCACTTTGGAACACCTTAAATTTCCAACAGGACTTGGCAATTTGGTGCACCTTGGAACCTCCAACAGGACTCAGCATCATTCCACAGCTCCAAACAGACACAACACTGGATTCAG
Organism: Octopus sinensis; assembly: GCF_006345805.1. Taxonomy (NCBI): domain Eukaryota; kingdom Metazoa; phylum Mollusca; class Cephalopoda; order Octopoda; family Octopodidae; genus Octopus; species Octopus sinensis. Next base: position 85,562,094 of record NC_042997.1, on the reverse strand, counting down.
AAAAACATTTCATCATTCTTGTATGCCCTTCAAGAAGCCCTTATGTTGTTGGATTTTTCTGTATGGTCCATTTTGGAGATGACAATCTTGAGCACTCGTCATTCTTTGCTTGTTACTCTGGAGGCAAAACTGTGCCAAGAATGTTTTTTGATTCCACAAGAACAGCTGCATGCCATGTGTGAAGCATTCGCATCTAGACTTAAGGCTGTGATTTGAAACAGAGGTGATCATTTAGAATAAATGTGGTAGTGTCGTAATTATGTTTCCTTTATCATTGCTTTGCAATACTCAGACCCAAAATATAATATTTTGCTTCGACAAAATTGAAAAGAGTTGGTTGCCTTAATTTTGGGACACCCTGTGTAAACACACTCACACACTCACACACACACTTACATGTTCTTAGATGCAATGAATAAAAATATAAACTGAAATTCTTAAATTTTCTCAAGTTTTCATCAGAGCTTATTGAATTTATCACAGAAACCTTGAAAATGAAAAGAAAAAAAAACTACATGGCAGCCATATAGAAATATAAAAATATCATGACCAATCTGCCTTTTTTTATTTTTTCATATTGCAGATGAGATAGTTGTTTTTCTATTTAGTTTTGTTTTGCATTATGTAATGCAAAATATTAGAAGGATCTATGTATCTGCATTGTCAGCTAGTGAGGGATGGTATTACGTGTTTATCAAATGTAACGGTTAGAGTCACGAAGAATAAACTTTCATGTTTTTATCTGAATTTATTAATTTATTAACTCACAATAAACTTCAAATGAATAATTACATTAGTCACCTGAAATATTTTCATTAGCATTCAGGCTTATTCATTGCTGATGTCCATGGGTGATTTTTAAAAATTTTTGTTTCATTGCATAACATATATTATTCATGCTATATTATAATTATGTGTAAGGCATGCTGTGTGTTGTTTTATGAAATTTTCAAAGACTTGCACATTTATCCTATAGACCAAGGTGGATTTGGTTCATGTAATACATTTTACATGTTAGTTGTTTTTTTGTATATTTTTACTGTATATTGTTTCTGTTATATATATTATATTAATGAAATTGTTTCAGTTTTGTTCTAAGACTTAGCATGGTATTTTGATATCATTTATTAACTAGCATGTGTTTTATCCAGCAGAGTTTTCAATGAAGTGCTGTTTTTGATAGGAAGGATCTAAAACCTTTTCTGCAAATGATATTTCATAATCGATATTATTGTTGCTATTTACTCCTAGTAATGTAATGAATGATAGACCTTTTGATCAAAGGTATCCCAGTCATGACTATAAAATCCCACATGCCATCCAAGCCACATTATCCAAAGTGATTTTTCTAAGACAGCAAGGTGTAATGTGAGGAAGATTCGGTTGATTTTTCTAGCAGGCTAAAGGATCATATAAAAGTACTGTCTTTGCTTCATATAATTAATGTTCTACATCTTTCTGAATCTTTTCTTTTATCTTTTACTTGTTTCAGTCATTAGACTGTGGTTATGCTGAGGCACCACCTTGAAACATTTTTAGCTGAATTGAATTGACCTCCAGAACATTTTTTTTTAAAAGTCTGGTATTTATTTTATTGATCTCTTTTGCTGAACCACTAAGTTACAGGTACATAAATACACCAACACTGGGTGTCTTGTACTTGTACTGGTGGGGGACAAACACAGACACTAAGACACACATGCATAGATACATACACACACACACACGCGCGCACACACACGCACACACACACACATATACACACATAAATACATACGACAAGCTTCTTTCAGTGTCTGTCTAACAAATCCACTCACAGGGGTTTTGTTGGCCCAAGACTATAGTAAAAGATACTTGCCCAAAGTGCCACGTTATAGGACTGAATCCAGAACCATGTAGTTGGGAAGTAGGCTTCTTACCACACAGCCACACCTGCATGTATAATATTAACTGAATATTAACTGTCTCTGTGCATGTATAAGCATTTTATTAATATTTTTGATCTTTGCTATTATAATGTTCTTTCTTTTCCTGTATTTATTATCTAAATATGAGATTGATTTCTCATCTGAATTTTTACCAATGCTAAGCTAAGATGGATATTGAAGTATGAAATAGCATTATAGTCAAAACCAATTTGTGGTTTATTACTTGTTTCATGTGTTGCTTGTGGTTAAGAAATTCACTTCTCAAATGCAGGGTTCTGTCTTGATCTTTGGAAATGGATTGCAATTGTCCCCAGGTGTAGTTGCCTGCTGATGCTTCTTCCTTTCTGCTTTCAACATGTTGCTTCGTATGCACTATTTGAGAAACTCTCCTTTACCAGGACAAGTTTCATATGTCCTCTTGATGACATTGCAATAGCAATGTAGAAAATCGATATTGTAGGACTTCTAACCCTGTGCCTATCAGCCTCTTCTCTTCTTTACCAGGCTTCAGAACAGCTATGGCAGAGTTACACATGCACATGCACCTGCACATGTATATACTTTATAAGTGATCACAATATTTGAGTCTATAAAAATCTGCAAGACCTTCTTAAGATTTAAAGGATGATGAACAAGACAAGATGCTTTCCTTCACAATCTTGCAGTCGTGCAGTTGGCTGGTCAAAATTTATTCTAAATTAGAGAGAGAGAGAGAGAGAGAGAGAGAGAGAACAAACGAACATACATATATACATTCATTGGAACTGTAAAAATCTGTGAGTCTTTCCAGAAGTTTATCATTTAAGTATATATGAGCATGTCTAGATATGCAAGTATATGCATGAGAAGACATGCATAAAACAAATTATACAAACTGCATGCATACATACAAAATACCCTGTTGATGTTGAAATTCCACTGAAGGTACCTTGGATCTAGGTTAGAAACTGGCACTTTCTCCATTGCTAGGGAATTTTGAAATAAAACTGAATAATGATATATATACATACATAGATACATACATAAGTACATACACATACCCATATACAGCACACACATACACAAAATCAAATGTTTTGTTACCTTGTTTGTGTGACACATTTTGAACTGTAAGTATGTGCTCTAAATTGTAGAATATAGTCTTTGAGACAGGAACCATTCACATGTAAGTTTGTTCAATCAATGCCAACTGGTGTAGGGGCTAAGCAACAACTGCAATGACAACAACATCAAGAACAGAAACAACTACAGGTCTAATATTGTACTGTCTTTTTTCCAATCACTACAGCTCCATCATTAATGAAAATATCGATTTGTTAAATTTACACTAGAAATGGGTAATTGGCACATAAAATTACACAAGAGAGGGTGATGAATATAGCTGATTAAATTGATCTCTCTGGATGATTGGTATTTAATTTATTGACATTTGGAAGGTTGAAAGACTGGAAAGTCGACCCTAGCAGACTTAGAACTTTTAGAATGGTAGAAGGACTTCTTCAAAAAAAAAAAAATTAAATTTCAAAATAATTGTCAACTGCTACTGCACTCCAAGACATTTTTTTTTTACATTGATGAGAAAATATTAGAATAAAATTTTTTTGTTTAAGTACCTCATTGATGCTGTGTGGTATTCTACACACAAAAACTAATTAACAATAGAACTAGTTGCAGGGAGATTTGCATTCTAACAATATAATCATATATGGAAAAAAAAAACAATAAAAAACGAAAATAATAAAAAATGGAAAGGTAGTTTTATGCTTTTTTTTTGCTATTTGATTAAAATTCTAAAACTTCTAATGAATATGTTCTTTAGGAATTCTTAGAATTCTGAAAGGATTCTTTCTCTTTGTTTTCATAGCATTTTCCCAATGAAGAATTGCATTTTTTTGTTTTAAACTTACATTTGGTCATTTTTTTCTTGTTAATAATTATTTGGATAGCCATAATGATGTTATTAAATTTTTTCCAATTATAATTTGCTTTATTTTGTTATATTTCATTATTATTATTATTATTATTATTATTATTTATTATTATTATTATTATTATTATTATTATTACTTTCTTTTTTTTTCTTTTTTTGTCATTTTCAGTCTTGCAAATCAAAATATCTTGCATTATCCACCTCACAGCAAGGTTGCTGTTGCTGTTCAGCCCAAGGTCAACCCTGGTTGAGCAAACCTATAATCAAAGGCATTCTAACCATGGACATCCCATTTTTTATAGAGTTGTGTAGCATTTCATTGACCATAATGCAATTAAGACAATAGTGTGTAGTTTGAAGGAGATTTGGCTGCTATTTTGAGCAGGTCAAACAGTTATGTCAAGGCCCTGTCATTTGTTTATCTGACATAGTTGATATTGATTTGTTAGGAGGTCAGCCCCACTGCTAGAAAGATAGTTATTAGTAATACAAACACTTTCTTTCTGCTACCATCCACACCATTATGTTGGTATTGATTGAATCATGTGGAGGTATGGGGCCTAGTGGTTAGAGTACTGAACTCATGATTGTAAGATTGTGGTTTCAATTCTTGGACCAGACAATGTATAGTGTTCTTGAGCAAGACACTTTATTTTCACGCTGCTCCATTCCACTCAGCTGGCAAAAATGAGTAACCCTGTGATGGACCAGCACCCTGTCCAAGTGGGGAATTTACATGCCATGGAAACTGAGAAACTGGCCCTTAGGAGTTCATAAGTCTCAAGAAGGATGCTTGACAACCAGTAATGGTTTTGTATACATCATTGTAACTTAGCAGTTCAGAAAAAGAGCTTGATAGAATAAACACCAGGCTTAAAAGTAAGTACTAGGGTTAATTCGTTTGACTAAAAATTCTTCAAAGCAGTGCTCCAGCATGGCCACAGTCTAATGACTGAAACAAGTAAAAGATAAAAGATAAAATATTGATACATACACACACACACATATATGCATACACACGTATATGCACATACACATACATACATTTACACCTCCATATATACATACACATATGAACATTCATATATATAAGCATACTTATATACATGCATACATATTATATGTTTGTGCAGCTTAATCAGAGTTGTTACAGTATTTTGCAGTATTTATTCTAGTTACTGATTCTTCAATTTTAAATCTCATGAGACCAAATTTCTCTTTTCTCCTTTTGGCATCCTATCCAGATCAGGTAAATAATATAACAAAACTGAGCAGCAGATTGCAGTATTCATTGAGTTTTGAACAAGATGTCTCATATTAATTTCAAATTTTGGCACAAGGCCAGCAATTTTGAGGGTGGGTTAAGTCAATTATATTGACCCCAGTACTCATTTTATTGACCCCCAAAAGGATGAAAGGCAAAGTAGACCTCAGCAGAATTTGAACTCAGAATGCATACATGAGTGAAATGCCACTAAGCATTTTGCCTTGCATGCTAATAATTCCGCCAGCTCACTACTTTAATAATGCCTTATATTAACTGTTCTGAATTCTTTGGATACAGAACTGTTCTGTTTTCCTCTTTAGCATCACCTGATTTTCGAATGCTTTTAACCCTTTTGATACCAACCCAACTGAAACCGCCTCTGGCTCTGTAGTACAAATGTCTTGTTTTCTTAAGTTTTGAATTAAAATCTTCCACCAAACCTTAGTCACAATTTATGTTCCTAACACTAGCTTAATGATAACGATGTTATTTTACTAAATTCTTTGTTATATTTAAAGTAATTGAAAGAAACATAGAACATCTCAAAATAAATACAGTAATGAAAGGGTAGAGTTCATGTCACTGACACACAAGCATACACTCATAGAGAGAAAGAGAGAGAGAGAGAGAGAGGGAAAATATTTCATACTATACCTCCAAAAAGAGAACTGAAAATGTAGAAAATGAAACATTTCACACACAGAATAAATGGAAAGTTTAAAACACTATTTTAATTGTAATGTAAAATGTTATTAGTAAATGTAAACTAAAAGAAAACACAGATATATTTTAACTACACCAAATAGAAATCTTGTAAACAACAACAACAACAGTATAGATGTGCAGATTGTTTTTGGTGTAAACACAGACAGCAAAAACTGTGTTTTGCTGGTATTCTTTAGAAGAAAGCAATTCTCGATATGGAGCGTTTTGCTGAAAGATTGAAAGCATGCCAAATTTTGTGTATCAATCAAACTGGCTGTTTCGTATATCACACAATCATCCACAGTCAGTTACAGAAAACTGTGATGGGAAAAAAGTATTTTATCTTAGCCCTGGTAAATATTTCAAGCAAAATATCCTTTGTTTGGTAGGAGAGGGAATATGGCACCACATGTGCTTTCTTGTAAAAACACGGGCTAGGGGAAAGTGCTTGCACAAGTAGCACATGATACACTTGTTCATAAGCAAGTTTATGCAGTATTTGGGAAGGAGGAACCTCAGTGACAATGTTGACCTCTGGCTACTAGAAGTCATCATTGTCGTTGAGATGATATCATAAGGGTATGTGATTGAGTGTGATCCCCATCATCATCATCATCATCATCATCATCATCATCATCATCGCTTAACATCCATTTTCCATGCTGGCATAGGTTGAAAAGTTTGATAGGAGGTGGCCAGCTGGAGAACTGTCCAAACTTCATTTGCCTGTTTTGGCATGGTTTCTATGGCTGGATGCCCTTCCTAATGCCAACCACTTCACAGAGTGTATTGGATGAGACATACAAACCATCATGACTTTGCAAGATCACAAAACAATACCGGAACTGTGTCCAGTTGAAGAAGACCAAAAAACTCAGCATCCAAAATATTCAACCCTGATGTGACATGGTTACATGTGTAACAGTAAAAAGCTTTTTGCACAGAAAGTTTAAGAGAACAAAAGCAACATCTGCTAAGCATGCAGGTTGTCAATCCTAGGGTGTCTCAAGGAATGATGCATGAATCAGCAAAGGAAATTGCCCTATCGTTATTTCTAAGAGTTAGTCATGTGACCAAAAATCCCTTCTTCAAGCCACAACTGTAAAAATCAAGGTGAGTCACCCACAGCAACAACCTTACAACAACATCTAGTAATAAATGATTAGGAAGTACCCTTCACAGCAGCAGCACCCCATCCACTTATGAAGATGGGGATCAAATGAAAGCTGATGAGGATAAGCAGACTTTGTAAAAAAGAACATAAAAAGATATCAAAAAAAATCTCCATAAAAATGTGAGGTTGGGGTACATCATTTGCATAGAAAAAACACTGTAGGTTGAAGAATTCATATCATACAAAGGAGATCGAATATCCTAAGACATGGAGCCTGTGTTTTCTCTGAACAAATGAAATTTACTGCCCATTTTTAAGAAAAACACATTTGAGACAGCATTAAATGAAAATAACAATGTATATAACACTTATAATTTTTATACAAATATAGAACAGCACTAGCTGTAGTATTTTGTTGCTGAGAAATGCCTCTTAAAAGACCATGTTAAAAACATAGAACTCACTTAGGATGTTAGTAGTAGATCCTCAGACGCTGATGTTTCAACCTGATTTGGTCTCCTCAGTGTCTAATACTCCTGAATATTGTGAGTTAAATCAAAATGGTTATTTTTTCTAATATAGAAATACAAGTCAGCAAACAAGATATTCATTGATTTGTGTGAAAGCTGGCAACTAATTGTTACTTCTACATTTATCAACTGTTAACTTCTTAAGACCTTGAACATGTTATATTCCATTGATGATTATGTGTAGTACAAAAAGAAAAATTATTCTACACTAGAAATTGCGAAATTTGTGAAGCAAGCTGTAAGCAATACTGTACTTATTAGAAAGAATGCTGATCAAATTAAGAAACATAACTTGAAGCATGTGATTGTGATTACAGCAAAAAATCAGAGTAATTGTGCTACACTAGCAGTGTTTCATCAAATTTAGGGAATATTGGCGTTAATATTAATGTAAGACAGAACAATGGAACAAATAATGAAATGTTTATTGGAAGAACTGCATATCCCAGTTGTAGCATTAAGCTTTTATGTTTCTGGTAGATATGGAATTAACACTTCTTGTAACTAAACTTTTATTATTATTGTATGATATATGCAATATTTTACATTATATTGTATAAACTGTTTTATTATCTATTCAGCACTGGTTGTATGAACTGTTAAAGGAAAGAATATGAAATGTTAATAATAGATATCTACAAACATCTATGCCTATATAACCATTAACTAGATGCGACAAGAAATACTGAAACTAGTTTAGGAACACAGCAATGATGCAGCAATATTGGTAAGTTTGTTAACATTGCTATAACTTATAGTTGTTGCTAAGATGTTTCTCATGTACTGGAATTCGTGGACTGAATAAACATTGCCAATCATTTACTTTTATGTATATGTTATTATTTAGGTATCTTCTTTGTTTGTTGAATTATTAACTCCATAACATTTATTTTACTGATAAAAATCAATGTTGGTTTTAGTAGGATTTAAACTCAGAATGCAGAATGGGATGATATTAAATATTTATTTCTATGAGACTGGGCTGAAAAGTTTGTTGGCTGACTATAAACTGATGTTAGAGCTGTGAAATCTTGCATGCATTAATTTCAACTGCTCTTATTAATAACTGCATTGTTTCATTCTGGTTAAACTGACATTTGACTGTTCAAAGAAGACTTCAGAATTAACTAGTAGTGACTTATTTTGAAAATCAACAAAATTTAGCATCATGGTGTTATCAAGTACCTGCAGAAATGGCATTTAGTTTTCAAGGACATTCATGCTGACATGGTTGCTAGATTAGGGGATGATGCTCTAACTCTAAAGTGGGTAGCTGAATTGAGGAGGGGAAGAGAGAGTCTTGAAGATGACCCAATGTCTTGATATTCTGCAACTGCCACCACTGAAGAAACCACTAATTGTCATTATCATCATCATCATCAATTAACGTCCGCTTTCCATGCTAGCATGGGTTGGACGGTTCAACTGGGGTCTGGGGAGCCCGAAAGCTGCACCAGTCCAGTCAGATCTGGCAGTGTTTCTACAGCTGGATGCCCTTCCTAACGCCAACCACTCCGAGAGTGTAGTGGGTGATTTTATGTGCCACCGACACAGGTGCCAGACGAGGCTGGCAAACGGCCAAGCTCGGATGGTGTTTTTTATGTGCCACCGACACAGGTGCCAGACGAGGCTGGCAGACGGCCACGCTCGGATGGTGTTTTTTATGTGCCACCGACACAGGTGCCAGACGAGGCTGGCAGACAGCCACGCTCGGATGGTGTTTTTATGTGCCACCGACACAGGTGCCAGACGAGGCTGGCAGACGGCCACGCTCGGATGGTGTTTTTATGAGGCTGGCAAACGGCCACGATCGGATGGTGCTTGTTACGTGCCCACAGCACGGAGGCCAGTCGATGCGGTACTGGCTACGGCCACGTTCGGATGGTTTTCTTGTGTGCCACATGCACTGGTACCACAAAGATACAAATTCCATTGATGTTCAGCTATTTTGATTGATTTTCACTTGCCTCAGCAGGTCTTCACAAGTGTCACAAGAAGGAAGGTATGCACAGGTGGATCGACTACGGCCCAGGTAGGGGCCACGGGATATGGCCTGACTAGTCCTGCCGGGTCCTCTCATGCACAGCACACTTCCATAGGACTCGGTCTTCAGTCATTTCCTTGGTGAGACCTAAAGTTCGAAGGTCGTGCTTCACCACCTCGTCCCAGGTTTTCCTGGGTCTACCTCTTCCACAGGTTCCCTCAACTGCTAGGGTGTAGCACTTTTGCACACAACTATCTTCAGCCATTCTCGTCACATGACCATACCAGCGCAGCCGTCTCTCTTGCACACCACAACTGACACTTCTTAGGTTCAACTTTTCTCTCAAAGTACTTACACTCTGACGATTATGAACACTGACATTACACATCCATCGGAGCATACTGGCTTCATTTCTTGCAAGCTTACGCATATCCTCAGCTGTCACGGCCCATGTTTCACTACCATGTAGCATGGCTGTACGTACACACGCATCATATAGTCTGCCTTTTACTCTTAGCGAGAGACCTTTTGTCACCAGCAGGGGTAAGAGCTCTCTAAACTTTGCCCAGGCTATTCTTACTCTAGCAGTTACGCTTTCAGCACACCCACCCCCGCTACTGACTTGGTCTCCTAGGTAGCGGAAGCTATCAACTACTTCTAGTTTGTCTCCCTGGAACGTGGTAGAAGTTGGACTCTGCACATTTCCAGTGTTTATTTCTCCTGAGCATCTGCCACAGACAAAAACTATTTTCTTAGTTAGCCTTCCCTTGACATTGCTGCACCTCTTATGTGTCCATAGCTTACACTTGGTGCACCTTATAGAGTTTCTACCTACACCTTTTTTACAGATCGAGCAGGGCCATCTACCTGAAGTCGTTTGTGGTTGGTCCACCTTCCTACTTATTAGGACTTTGGTTTTGGCTAGGTTGATTCTAAGGCCCTTCGATTCTAATCCTTGTTTCCACACCTGAAACTTCTCCTCCAGTTCTGATAGTGACTCAGCAATTAGAGCAAGGTCATCAGCATAGAGGAGCTCCCAGGGGCATCCTGTCTTAATTCTTCCGTTATGCCTGGAGGACTATGATAAATAGGAGGGGGCTGAGGACTGAACCTTGGTGGACCCCAACCTCTACCCGGAATTCTTCACTGTACTCGTTGCCAACCCTCACCTTACTAGCTGCGTCTCTGTACATGGCTCGCACAGCTCTCACTAACCATTCATCTATCCCTAGTTTCCTCATTGACCACCAGATAAGGGATCGGGGGACCCTGTCAAAGGCTTTCTCTAAGTCAACAAAAGCCAGGTACAAGGGCTTACCTTTGGCTAGGTATTTCTCCTGCAGCTGTCTTACCAGGAATATAGCATCAGTAGTACTTTTCCCTGGCACGAACCCAAACTGCATATCATCTAAGCTAACTCTCTCTCTAATTAACTGGGCTATAACCCTCTCCGTAACCTTCATTACCTGATCCAACAGCTTGATGCCTCTGTAGTTATTTGTATCTAGGGCATCACCTTTACCTTTGTAGCAGTTGACTATTATGCTGCTACACCAGTCCTTGGGTATGACTCCTTCGTGTATCACCTGGTTAACTATACGGAGACTATGCTATAGCCGACACTACCAGATATTTTGAGCATCTCTGCAGTAATTCCTGATGGGCCTGGGGCTTTCCCTGTCTTCATGCTTCTAATTGCCTTAGCTACCACGGAACTATCAACTCGGATAGCTGGTCCCTCTGTTGGGTCAACATTCGGCAGACTCTCTTTATCCCATTCATTTTCCTCATTCAGCAACCTTTCATAGTGGCGTCTCCAAGCTTCTCTCTTTGCATCCTCATTTAACGCAAGTGAACCATCCTCCATGCGAACACATTTCTCTCCTACCACATCTCGATTTTCTCTCACACACTGTCTTGCAACACGAAATACCTCAAGTCTTTCATCCTCACGGCGCAGGACATTGGCAAATTTTCTTTTATCTGCTTCCCCTCTGGCTAGATAGACCTGTCTCCTAGCTTCCCTTCTGGCAGTCTGATACATTTCCCTGCTACCACCGTTCTTCCAGGCCTTCCAAGCCTGTTTCTTTTGTCTAATAGCCCTATCAACAATATTGTTCCACCACCATGTTATTTTGGGTCTTAAGGGGACTTTGTACCAGCCACAGATCTGGTCAGCGGCTTTCAGCAGGTTGTCCCTCAGAAACGTCCAGTTGTCTTCTACCCCATGTGTAGCTATACCCCCTTCCACTTCGTCAAAGGCTTCAAGTAACATATCTCTAAATCTCTGTCCATTCGCAGGGTCTTTAAGCTTCCAGACCCTTCTTCTCCATGTTGGTCGTCTTCTAGTCGACCTCTTAGTCCTGATCCTAAAGTCACTAACTACCAGTCTATGTTGTGGGGTGCATTCTTCGCCCGGGAAGGTTTTGGCATTTATAAGCAGCCATCTTTCCCTTTTTCTGGCGAGGATGTAGTCGATTTGGCTAGCATGCCGGCCCGATCGGTAGGTGACCAGGTGGCTTGTTGGTTTCCTGAAGTTAGTGTTGCAGATCATAAGACTATTCGCATCGCAGAACTCCAGCAGCCTGGTTCCCTCCTCGTTGCGGGAACCATAACCGTAGCCTCCATGCACGCCATGAAAGCCCCCAGCATGTCGTCCAACATGCCCATTGAAATCACCAGCCACAAAGAGAAGGTCCCTGTCGTTCGTCAATGAGGTGGTCTGCAGTAGGGTGTCATAGAAACTGTCTTTCTGTCCATCGGGTAGCCCTGGCTGAGGGGCATAGGCCGATATAATGGTTGCTAATCTATGATGAAGCACTATTCTAATCTTAAGTATTCTGTCACTTACTCTGATTACCTCAATTACTCTATCTATCCATTTCTCAGCGATAAGTATACCCACGCCACCAACCCCGTCAGTGTTCCCTGCCCAGAAAATCTTGTACCTGTGTTCCTTGCCTGTGAGGAACCTAGCAGATCCTCCTCTCCACCTTATTTCTTGCATACAACATACGTCAACACGTCTCCGTTCAAGCATCTCGACTATCTCGCCAGACCTACCTTTCAGTGTGCCAGCGTTGAGGGTGCCCACCCTGAGGGGGTGGAAGGAATTGACCCGAGAGGCCCAGGGACGGGGAGCAGTGCCGTCATGTACCTGAAAAGAAGAAGAAAACTCGCATTTGGCAGAATTCATAAGCAAAGCAATGAACTTAAGTTCAACCTGTTACACTGCACTAACATGTTTTTGCGCCGTATGGTCACCACCATATATAGAAGGGGTGGTATTGGTTTAAGGCCTTTAGGTGTTCATGGAAGAAAAGCAAAGGAAGGCAAGGTGAGATAAGGACTTCCGGTACTGGTGGTGGGGGCGGGAATGCGGGCGCACTGCGCACTGGGAGAAGACGAGATTTAGGCGGCAGTAAGAAAGGCAAGATTTGAGATGGAAAGGTTTGCGGTCGTGTGCATAATTTTCTATGAGTGTAAGTTGGGAAAGATGGGTTAGAGAATTAAGCGACAGAGAGACCAGATTTGAGACGAGATGTTTGTTTTTTTTTTGCGGTCGTGTGAATAAGTTTTTGTGAGCGAAAGTTTATATGCTTCAGCTAGCATTTGAGACGAAGGATAACGTTAATATATGGGGGACACAATAATAAGGCTTGATGGTGATAATAATACTTGCAAAAACAATGAAAGAGGGACAGGTCGTGAACTTAAATATGACTTAGCTGATATTATTCATCGTCCTGCGGTTCGAAGTTCGTGTGTTATAGCCAGGAGGAAAGCAGTAATAAGGGCGGTCAAGCCTCGTGCGTAGGGTTTTATAGGGGAGGGGGAGCGGAGGTGTGGGTAGAAGCCTGTGGCAGCGAGTGAAAGTGAAATATATATATATATATAGAGAGAGAGAGAGACAGCGATGTGCGTAGGGTTTTATAGGGGAGGGGGAGCGGAGGTGTGGGTAGAAGCCTGTGGCAGCGAGTGAAAGTGAAATATATATATATATATATATAGAGAGAGAGAGACAGCGATAACAGAGGGAGAAAACGACACCGCAGAGAAAGAGAGAGAGAGAGAGAGAGAGAGGGAGGGAGAGAGACATGGTGATAACAGAGGGGCAAAAACGACATTGCGCACTGGGAGAAGATGAGATTTAGGCGGCAGTAAGAAAGGCAAGATTTGAGATGGAAAGGTTTGCGGTCGTGTGCATAATTTTCTATGAGTGTAAGTTGGGAAAGATGGGTTAGAGAATTAAGCGACAGAGAGACCAGATTTGAGACGAGATGTTTTTTGCGGTCGTGTGAATAAGTTTTTGTGAGCGAAAGTTTATATGCTTCAGCTAGCATTTGAGACGAAGGATAACGTTAATATATGGGGGACACAATAATAAGGCTTGATGGTGATAATAATACTTGCAAAAACAATGAAAGAGGGACAGGTCGTGAACTTAAATATGACTTAGCTGATATTATTCATCGTCCTGTGGTTCGAAGTTCGTGTGTTATAGCCAGGAGGAAAGCAGTAATAAGGGCGGTCAAGCCTCGTGCGTAGGGTTTTATAGGGGAGGGGGAGCGGAGGTGTGGGTAGAAGCCTGTGGCAGCGAGTGAAAGTGAAATATATATATATATATAGAGAGAGAGACAGCGATGTGCGTAGGGTTTTATAGGGGAGGGGGAGCGGAGGTGTGGGTAGAAGCCTGTGGCAGCGAGTGAAAGTGAAATATATATATATATATAGAGAGAGAGAGAGAGAGAGACAGCGATAACAGAGGGAGAAAACGACACCGCAGAGAAAGAGAGAGAGAGAGAGAGGGAGGGAGAGAGACATGGTGATAACAGAGGGGCAAAAACGACATTGCGCACTGGGAGAAGACGAGATTTAGGCGGCAGTAAGAAAGGCAAGATTTGAGATGGAAAGGTTTGCGGTCGTGTGCATAATTTTTTATGAGTGTAAGTTGGGAAAGATGGTTAGAGAATTAAGCGACAGAGAGACCAGATTTGAGACGAGATGTTTTTTTTTTTTTTGCGGTCGTGTGAATAAGTTTTTGTGAGCGAAAGTTTATATGCTTCAGCTAGCATTGAGACGAAGGATAACGTTAATATATGGGGGACACAATAATAAGGCTTGATGGTGATAATAATACTTGCAAAAACAATGAAAGAGGGACAGGTCGTGAACTTAAATATGACTTAGCTGATATTATTCATCGTCCTGCGGTTCGAAGTTCGTGTGTTATAGCCAGGAGGAAAGCAGTAATAAGGGCGGTCAAGCCTCGTGCGTAGGTTTTATAGGGGAGGGGGAGCGGAGGTGTGGGTAGAAGCCTGTGGCAGCGAGTGAAAGTGAAATATATATATATATAGAGAGAGAGAGAGACAGCGATGTGCGTAGGTTTTATAGGGGAGGGGGAGCGGAGGTGTGGGTAGAAGCCTGTGGCAGCGAGTGAAAGTGAAATATATATAGAGAGAGAGAGAGAGAGAGAGACAGCGATAACAGAGGGAGAAAACGACACCGCAGAGAAAGAGAGAGAGAGAGAGAGAGAGGGAGGGAGAGAGACATGGTGATAACAGAGGGGCAAAAACGACATTGCGCACTGGGAGAAGACGAGATTTAGGCGGCAGTAAGAAAGGCAAGATTTGAGATGGAAAGGTTTGCGGTCGTGTGCATAATTTTCTATGAGTGTAATTGGGAAAGATGGGTTAGAGAATTAAGCGACAGAGAGAGACCAGATTTGAGACGAGATGTTTTTTGCGGTCGTGTGAATAAGTTTTTGTGAGCGAAAGTTTATATGCTTCAGCTAGCATTTGAGACGAAGGATAACGTTATATATGGGGGACACAATAATAAGGCTTGATGGTGATAATAATACTTGCAAAAACAATGAAAGAGGGACAGGTCGTGAACTTAAATATGACTTAGCTGATATTATTCATCGTCCTGCGGTTCGAAGTTCGTGTGTTATAGCCAGGAGGAAAGCAGTAATAAGGGCGGTCAAGCCTCGTGCGTAGGGTTTTATAGGGGAGGGGGAGCGGAGGTGTGGGTAGAAGCCTGTGGCAGCGAGTGAAAGTGAAATATATATATATATATAGAGAGAGAGAGACAGCGATGTGCGTAGGGTTTTATAGGGGAGGGGGAGCGGAGGTGTGGGTAGAAGCCTGTGGCAGCGAGTGAAAGTGAAGTATATATATAGAGAGAGAGAGAGAGAGAGAGACAGCGATAACAGAGGGAGAAAAACGACACCGCAGAGAAAGAGAGAGAGAGAGGAGAGAGAGAGAGAGAGGGAGGGAGAGAGACATGGTGATAACAGAGGGGCAAAAACGACATTGCGCACTGGGAGAAGACGAGATTTAGGCGGCAGTAAGAAGGCAAGATTTGAGATGGAAAGGTTTGCGGTCGTGTGCATAATTTTCTATGAGTGTAAGTTGGGAAGATGGGTTAGAGAATTAAGCGACAGAGAGAGACCAGATTTGAGACGAGATGTTTTTTGCGGTCGTGTGAATAAGTTTTTGTGAGCGAAAGTTTATATGCTTCAGCTAGCATTTGAGACGAAGGATAACGTTAATATATGGGGGACACAATAATAAGGCTTGATGGTGATAATAATACTTGCAAAAACAATGAAAGAGGGACAGGTCGTGAACTTAAATATGACTTAGCTGATATTATTCATCGTCCTGCGGTTCGAAGTTCGTGTGTTATAGCCAGGAGGAAAGCAGTAATAAGGGCGGTCAAGCCTCGTGCGTAGGGTTTTATAGGGGAGGGGGAGCGGAGGTGTGGGTAGAAGCCTGTGGCAGCGAGTGAAAGTGAAATATATATATATAGAGAGAGAGAGAGACAGCGATGTGCGTAGAGTTTTATAGGGGAGGGGGAGCGGAGGTGTGGGTAGAAGCCTGTGGCAGCGAGTGAAAGTGAAATATATATATAGAGAGAGAGAGAGAGAGAGAGACAGCGATAACAGAGGGAGAAAACGACACCGCAGAGAAAGAGAGAGAGAGAGAGAGAGGGAGGGAGAGAGACATGGTGATAACAGAGGGGCAAAAACGACATTGCGCACTGGGAGAAGACGAGATTTAGGCGGCAGTAAGAAGGCAAGATTTGAGATGGAAAGGTTTGCGGTCGTGTGCATAATTTTCTATGAGTGTAATTGGGAAAGATGGGTTAGAGAATTAAGCGACAGAGAGACCAGATTTGAGACGAGATGTTTTTTGCGGTCGTGTGAATAAGTTTTTGTGAGCGAAAGTTTATATGCTTCAGCTAGCATTTGAGACGAAGGATAACGTTAATATATGGGGGACACAATAATAAGGCTTGATGGTGATAATAATACTTGCAAAAACAATGAAAGAGGGACAGGTCGTGAACTTAAATATGACTTAGCTGATATTATTCATCGTCCTGCGGTTCGAAGTTCGTGTGTTATAGCCAGGAGGAAAGCAGTAATAAGGGCGGTCAAGCCTCGTGCGTAGGGTTTTATAGGGGAGGGGGAGCGGAGGTGTGGGTAGTAGAAGCCTGTGGCAGCGAGTGAAAGTGAAATATATATATAATATAGAGAGAGAGAGACAGCGATGTGCGTAGGGTTTTATAGGGGAGGGGGAGCGGAGGTGTGGGTAGAAGCCTGTGGCAGCGAGTGAAAGTGAAGTATATATATAGAGAGAGAGAGAGAGAGAGAGAGACAGCGATAACAGAGGGAGAAAACGACACCGCAGAGAAAGAGAGAGAGAGAGAGGGAGGGAGGGAGAGAGACATGGTGATAACAGAGGGGCAAAAACGACATTGCGCACTGGGAGAAGACGAGATTTAGGCGGCAGTAAGAAAGGCAAGATTTGAGATGGAAAGGTTTGCGGTCGTGTGCATAATTTTCTATGAGTGTAAGTTGGGAAAGATGGGTTAGAGAATTAAGCGACAGAGAGACCAGATTTGAGACGAGATGTTTTTTGCGGTCGTGTGAATAAGTTTTTGTGAGCGAAAGTTTATATGCTTCAGCTAGCATTTGAGACGAAGGATAACGTTAATATATGGGGGACACAATAATAAGGCTTGATGGTGATAATAATACTTGCAAAAACAATGAAAGAGGGACAGGTCGTGAACTTAAATATGACTTAGCTGATATTATTCATCGTCCTGCGGTTCGAAGTTCGTGTGTTATAGCCAGGAGGAAAGCAGTAATAAGGGCGGTCAAGCCTCGTGCGTAGGGTTTTATAGGGGAGGGGGAGCGGAGGTGTGGGTAGAAGCCTGTGGCAGCGAGTGAAAGTGAAATATATATAGAGAGAGAGAGAGAGAGAGAGACAGCGATAACAGAGGGAGAAAACGACACCGCAGAGAAAGAGAGAGAGGGAGAGAGACATGGTGATAACAGAGGGGCAAAAATGACATTGCGCACTGGGAGAAGACGAGATTTAGGCGGCAGTAAGAAAGGCAAGATTTGAGATGGAAGGTTTGCGGTCGTGTGCATAATTTTCTATGAGTGTAAGTTGGGAAAGATGGGTTAGAGAATTAAGCGACAGAGAGACCAGATTTGAGACGAGATGTTTTTTTTTTTTTTGCGGTCGTGTGAATAAGTTTTTGTGAGCGAAAGTTTATATGCTTCAGCTAGCATTTGAGACGAAGGATAACGTTAATATATGGGGGACACAATAATAAGGCTTGATGGTGATAATAATACTTGCAAAAACAATGAAAGAGGGACAGGTCGTGAACTTAAATATGACTTAGCTGATATTATTCATCGTCCTGCGGTTCGAAGTTCGTGTGTTATAGCCAGGAGGAAAGCAGTAATAAGGGCGGTCAAGCCTCGTGCGTAGGGTTTTATAGGGGAGGGGGAGCGGAGGTGTGGGTAGAAGCCTGTGGCAGCGAGTGAAAGTGAAATATATATATATATATATAGAGAGAGAGAGAGAGACAGCGATAACAGAGGGAGAAAACGACACCGCAGAGAAAGAGAGAGAGAGAGAGAGAGGGAGGGAGAGAGACATGGTGATAACAGAGGGGCAAAAACGACATTGCGCACTGGGAGAAGACGAGATTTAGGCGGCAGTAAGAAAGGCAAGATTTGAGATGGAAAGGTTTGCGGTCGTGTGCATAATTTTCTATGAGTGTAAGTTGGGAAAGATGGGTTAGAGAATTAAGCGACAGAGAGACCAGATTTGAGACGAGATGTTTTTTGCGGTCGTGTGAATAAGTTTTTGTGAGCGAAAGTTTATATGCTTCAGCTAGCATTTGAGACGAAGGATAACGTTAATATATGGGGGACACAATAATAAGGCTTGATGGTGATAATAATACTTGCAAAAACAATGAAAGAGGGACAGGTCGTGAACTTAAATATGACTTAGCTGATATTATTCATCGTCCTGCGGTTCGAAGTTCGTGTGTTATAGCCAGGAGGAAAGCAGTAATAGGGCGGTCAAGCCTCGTGCGTAGGGTTTTATAGGGGAGGGGGAGCGGAGGTGTGGGTAGAAGCCTGTGGCAGCGAGTGAAAGTGAAATATATATATATAGAGAGAGAGAGAGACAGCGATGTGCGTAGAGTTTTATAGGGGAGGGGGGCGGAGGTGTGGGTAGAAGCCTGTGGCAGCGAGTGAAAGTGAAATATATATATAGAGAGAGAGAGAGAGAGACAGCGATAACAGAGGGAGAAAACGACACCGCAGAGAAAGAGAGAGAGAGAGAGAGAGGGAGGGAGAGAGACATGGTGATAACAGAGGGGCAAAAACGACATTGCGCACTGGGAGAAGACGAGATTTAGGCGGCAGTAAGAAAGGCAAGATTTGAGATGGAAAGGTTTGCGGTCGTGTGCATAATTTTCTATGAGTGTAAGTTGGGAAAGATGGGTTAGAGAATTAAGCGACAGAGACCAGATTTGAGACGAGATGTTTTTTGCGGTCGTGTGAATAAGTTTTTGTGAGCGAAAGTTTATATGCTTCAGCTAGCATTTGAGACGAAGGATAACGTTAATATATGGGGGACACAATAATAAGGCTTGATGGTGATAATAATACTTGCAAAAACAATGAAAGAGGGACAGGTCGTGAACTTAAATGACTTAGCTGATATTATTCATCGTCCTGTGGTTCGAAGTTCGTGTGTTATAGCCAGGAGGAAAGCAAGTAATAAGGGCGGTCAAGCCTCGTGCGTAGGGTTTTATAGGGGAGGGGGAGCGGAGGTGTGGGTAGAAGCCTGTGGCAGCGAGTGAAAGTGAAATATATATATATATAGAGAGAGAGAGAGACAGCGATAACAGAGGGAGAAAACGACACCGCAGAGAAAGAGAGAGAGAGAGAGAGAGAGAGGAGGAGAGACATGGTGATAACAGAGGGGCAAAAACGACATTGCGCACTGGGAGAAGACGAGATTTAGGCGGCAGTAAGAAAGGCAAGATTTGAGATGGAAGGTTTGCGGTCGTGTGCATAATTTTCTATGAGTGTAAGTTGGGAAAGATGGGTTAGAGAATTAAGCGACAGAGAGACCAGATTTGAGACGAGATGTTTTTTGCGGTCGTGTGAATAAGTTTTTGTGAGCGAAAGTTTATATGCTTCAGCTAGCATTTGAGACGAAGGATAACGTTAATATATGGGGGACACAATAATAAGGCTTGATGGTGATAATAATACTTGCAAAAACAATGAAAGAGGGACAGGTCGTGAACTTAAATATGACTTAGCTGATATTATTCATCGTCCTGTGGTTCGAAGTTCGTGTGTTATAGCCAGGAGGAAAGCAGTAATAAGGGCGGTCAAGCCTCGTGCGTAGGTTTTATAGGGGAGGGGGAGCGGAGGTGTGGGTAGAAGCCTGTGGCAGCGAGTGAAGTGAAAATATATATATATATATAGAGAGAGAGAGACAGCGATGTGCGTAGGGTTTTATAGGGGAGGGGGAGCGGAGGTGTGGGTAGAAGCCTGTGGCAGCGAGTGAAAGTGAAATATATATATATATAGAGAGAGAGAGAGAGACAGCGATAACAGAGGGAGAAAACGACACCGCAGAGAAAGAGAGAGAGAGAGAGAGAGGGAGGGAGAGAGACATGGTGATAACAGAGGGGCAAAAACGACATTGCGCACTGGGAGAAGACGAGATTTAGGCGGCAGTAAGAAAGGCAAGATTTGAGATGGAAAGGTTTGCGGTCGTGTGCATAATTTTCTATGAGTGTAAGTTGGGAAAGATGGGTTAGAGAATTAAGCGACAGAGAGACCAGATTTGAGACGAGATGTTTTTTGCGGTCGTGTGAATAAGTTTTTGTGAGCGAAAGTTTATATGCTTCAGCTAGCATTTGAGACGAAGGATAACGTTAATATATGGGGGACACAATAATAAGGCTTGATGGTGATAATAATACTTGCAAAAACAATGAAAGAGGGACAGGTCGTGAACTTAAATATGACTTAGCTGATATTATTCATCGTCCTGCGGTTCGAAGTTCGTGTGTTATAGCCAGGAGGAAAGCAGTAAAAGGGCGGTCAAGCCTCGTGCGTAGGGTTTTATAGGGGAGGGGGAGCGGAGGTGTGGGTAGAAGCCTGTGGCAGCGAGTGAAAGTGAAATATATATATATAGAGAGAGAGAGAGACAGCGATGTGCGTAGGGTTTTATAGGGGAGGGGGAGCGGAGGTGTGGGTAGAAGCCTGTGGCAGCGAGTGAAAGTGAAATATATATATATATATATAGAGAGAGAGAGACAGCGATAACAGAGGGAGAAAACGACACCGCAGAGAAAGAGAGAGAGAGAGAGAGAGGGAGGGAGAGAGACATGGTGATAACAGAGGGGCAAAAACGACATTGCGCACTGGGAGAAGACGAGATTTAGGCGGCAGTAAGAAAGGCAAGATTTGAGATGGAAAGGTTTGCGGTCGTGTGCATAATTTTCTATGAGTGTAAGTTGGGAAAGATGGGTTAGAGAATTAAGCGACAGAGAGACCAGATTTGAGACGAGATGTTTTTTTGCGGTCGTGTGAATAAGTTTTTGTGAGCGAAAGTTTATATGCTTCAGCTAGCATTTGAGACGAAGGATAACGTTAATATATGGGGGACACAATAATAAGGCTTGATGGTGATAATAATACTTGCAAAAACAATGAAAGAGGGACAGGTCGTGAACTTAAATATGACCACCAAATAAAAACATTGATTGTGATCACATGGTGATGGATGACAAAAGATTGACAAATCAAATAGCCAATGCTATTAGTATATCCTGTTAGAGAGTTGAGAATATTCTGCATAATGATCTTGGTATGACAAAGGTGTATGCTAGGTGGGTGCCATGTCTTCTAACACCTGATCAAGAGTACACCAGGCTAATCACATCATAGGAAAATCTGACATTGTTTCAGGCAACTGGTTTCCTTGAATATTTTCTAAGCCAGAATGAGTGACATATGACATTCACTTACAAGTATTATTTCACCATACAGAATACAATTTGAGGAAAAGTCTTTGGTGTTTCCTTGTCATGGAGGATTTTTCCATGGTTTCTAACAAGTCTGATCGATGTGGGGCAAGAATCATGAGTCTAATCCCCACAGTACTTGATCTTTAAAGTCCCTGTACTCTTGGCAAACTGTGTTAAGACAACGGAAAGTCTATTTCATTGTAAAGAGGTGCTGGTGTTGCTGTGTTATGCTCCACATTGATGCCTTCTAATATGTAAAGGATAATGACATAGCCATCAATTGGATTTGAGTCCTTAAGTAAAATTTGAACTTAAAACACAAGGAGCCATACATCACAAGGCAACCTTGTCTGACACTCTAACACTACCACTGATCTACTGCCCTGCATTGGTACTTAAATTTTTGATTCTGAAAAGATTAAAGACATAGTTGGAACTTGGCAGGATCTGAACTCAGAATGCAGAGAGCTGGAACAATTGTTGCAAGGTGTTCTCTTCAACACTGTAATGATTCTGTCATTGTGCTGTCTTCTAAGTAATAAAAATAGTCATCAAAGAATTCTTTCTCAAATTATTACATGATCCAACCACGTAATAGTTGAATGATATGGCTTGTATTTTTCTATAGGCATTGACATGTTTCAGAGAGAGAGGGGGAGGGGGAGAGGGGGAGAGGGGGAGTGAAATGGGTGGAGAACAAAAGGAATGGAAAGAAAAGCTGTTTGAAGGTAAAAGTGAAAACACTGACCATGAAAGAAAAGAACAGGATATTATGATGCTGTTAGGCAGCCATTTAAAAAAATAATGATGGAAAAGTTGTTTTGCAAGAAGAATTTGTGTTTGTATGTGTGTATGAGTGTAATTAAAGAAATCAATATGCACACATGACAAAAAAAATTTAAATAATAACTCTTCCTGTTTGGCCAGCGGACAGTTATGCTGTGGAGAGGAATATAAACATATGTATATATATAAGAACAGGTGTGGCTGTGTGGTAAAAAGTTTGCTTTCCAGTCACATACTTTCAGGTTCAGCCCCACTGCATGGTACCTTGGGCAAGTCTCTTCTAATATAGTAGCTGTCCAACCAAAGCCTTGTGAGGGAATTTGGTACATGGAAACTTAAAGAGGCCAGTTAAATATATACATACATATATATATATATATATATATATATATATATATATATATATATATATATATATGTATATATAGACACACTATATATTTGTGAAAAGGGTGGACGTTGTCACACAAGTGGTTGTGCAGGCAAAAGTATCAGTAAATGTGGTCAGATTGACCTGGAAACTTGCACACATATGTCAAAAGATGTGGCCTGAGTAGACCCAAATGAAATTGGGTTATAATCATCATCATCATCATCATCATTTAGCGTCCGTTTTCCATGCTAGCATGGGTTGGACGGTTCAACTGGGGTCTGGGGAGCCCGAAGGCTGCACCAGGCCAGTCAGATCTGGCAGTGTTTCTACAGCTGGATGCCCTTCCTAACGCCAACCACTCCGAGAGTGTAGTGGGTGATTTTATGTGCCACCGACACAGGTGCCAGACGAGGCTGGCGAACGGCCACGCTCGGATGGTGTTTTTATGTGCCACCGACACAGGTGCCAGACGAGGCTGGCAGACGGCCACGCTCGGATGGTGTTTTTATGTGCCACCGACACAGGTGCCAGATGAGGCTGGCAGGTGCCAGACGAGGCTGGCAGACGGCCACGCTCGGATGGTGTTTTTATGTGCCACCGACACAGGTGCCAGACGAGGCTGGCGAACGGCCACGCTCGGATGGTGTTTTTATGTGCCACCGACACAGGTGCTAGACGAGGCTGGCAGACGGCCACGCTCGGATGGTGTTTTTATGTGCCACCGACACAGGTGCCAGATGAGGCTGGCAGGTGCCAGACGAGGCTGGCAGACGGCCACGCTCGGATGGTGTTTTTATGTGCCACCGACACAGGTGCCAGATGAGGCTGGCGGACGGCCACGATCGGATGGTGTTTGTTACGTCCCCAAAGCACGGAGGCCAGTCTATGCGGTACTGGCTACGGCCACGTTCGGATGATTTTCTTGTGTGCCACCGGCACTGGTACCACAAAGATACAAATTCCATTTATGTTCATCTATTTTGATTTGTTTTGATTTGATTTGATTTTTTTTTGATTTTCACTTGCCTCAACAGGTCTTCACAAGTGTCACAAGAAGGAAGGTATGCACAGGTGGACTGTCTACGTCGCCGGGTCTTCGGATGGTGTCTTTATGTGCCACCGACACAGGTGCCAGATGTGGCTGGCGAACGGCCACGATCGGATGGTTTTCTTGTGTGCCACCGGTACTGGAACCACAAAGATACAAATTCCATTGATGTTCATCTATTTTGATTTGGTTTGATTTTCACTTGCCTCAACAGGTCTTCACAAGTGTCACGCGTGTCACACACTTGCCTCAACAGGTCTCCACAAGTGTCACACACTTGCCTCTGCCTCAACAGGTCTTCACAAGTGTCACACACGTGCCTCTGCCTCAACAGGTCTTCACAAGTGTCATAAGAGGGAAGGTATGCACAGGTGGACTGACTACGTCGCCGGGTCTTTGGATGGTGTTTTTATGTGCCACCGACACAGGTGCCAGGTGAGGCTGGCGAACGGCCACGATCAGATGGTGTTTGTTGTGCCCACAGCACGGAGGCCAGTCGATGCGGTACCAGCTACGGCCACGTTCGGATGGTTTTCTTGTGTGCCACCGGTACTGGAACCACAAAGATACAAATTCCATTGATATTCATCTATTTTGATTTGATTTGGTTTGATTTTCACTTGCCTCAACAGGTCTTCACAAGGGTCACACACTTGCCTCAACAGGTCTCCACAAGTGTCACACACTTGCCTCTGCCTCAACAGGTCTTCACAAGTGTCACACACTTGCCTCAACAGGTCTTCACAAGTGTCATAAGAGGGAAGGTATGCACAGGTGGACTGACTACGTCGCCGGGTCTTTGGATGGTGTCTTTATGTGCCACCGGCACAGGTGCCAGATGAGGCTGGCGAACGGCCACGATCGGATGGTGTTTGTTGTGCCCACAGCACGGAGGCCAGTCGATGCGGTACTGGTTACGGCCACGTTTGGGTGGTTTTCTTGTGTGCCACCGGCACTGGTACCACAAAGAATACAATTCCACTGATGTTCATCTATTTTGATTTGTTTTGATTTGATTTGATTTTCACTTGCCTCAACAGGTTTATAAGTGTCACAAGAAGGAAGGTATGCACAGGACTGACTACGTCCCAAGTCGGGGCCACGGGTTATGGCCTGACTAGTCTTGCCGGGTCTTCTCATGCACAGCATACTTCCATAGGTCTCGGTCTCTAGACATTTCCTTAGTGAGACCTAAAGTTCGAAGGTCGTGCTTCACCACCTCGTCCCAGGTTTTCCTGGGTCTACCTCTTCCACAGGTTCCCTCCACTGCTAGGGTGTAGCACTTTTGCACACAACTATCTTCAGCCTTTCTTGTCACATGACCATACCAGCGCAGCCGTCTCTCTTGCACGCCACAACTGACGCTTCTTAGGTTCAGCTTTTCTCTCAAGGAACTTACACTCTGACGATTATGAACACTGACATTACACATCCATCGGAGCATACTGGCTTCATTTCTTGCGAGCTTACGCATATCCTCAGCAGTCACGGCCCATGTTTCACTACCATGTAGCATGGCTGTACGTACACATGCATCATACAGTCTGCCTTTTACTCTGAGCGAGAGGCCTTTTGTCACCAGCAGGGGTAAGAGCTCTCTAAACTTTGCCCAGGCTATTCTTACTCTAGCAGTTACACTTTCAGCACACCCACCCCCGCTACTGACTTGGTCTCCTAGGTAGCGGAAGCTATCAACTACTTCTAGTTTGTCTCCCTGGAACGTGGCAGAAGTTGGTCTCTGCATATTCCAGTGTTTATTGCTCCTGAGCATTTGCCACAGACAAAAACTATTTTCCTAGTTAGCCTTCCTTTGACATTGCTGCACCTCTTATGTGTCCATAGCTTACACTTGGTGCATCTTATAGAGTTTCTACCTACACTTTTTTACAGATCGAGCAGGCCATCTACCTGTAGGCGTTTGTGATTGATCTACCTTCCTACTTATTAGAACTTTGGTTTTGGCTAGTTGATTCTAAGGCCCTTCGATTCTAATCCTTGTTTCCACACCTGGAACTTCTCCTCCAGTTCTGATAGTGACTCAGCAATTAGAGCAAGGTCATCAGCATAGAGGAGCTCCCAGGGGCAACCTGTCTTGAATTCCTCCGTTATTGCCTGGAGGACTATGATAAATAGGAGGGGACTGAGGACTGAACCTTGGTGGACCCCAACCTCTACCCGGAATTCTTCACTGTACTCGTTGCCCACCCTCACCTTACTAGCAGCGTCTCTGTACATGGTGCTTGCACAGCTCTCACCAACCATTCTTCTATCCCTAGTTTCCTCATTGACCACCAGATAAGGGACCGGGGGACCCTGTCAAAGGCTTTCTCCAAGTCAACAAAAGCCAGGTACAAGGGCTTATCTTTGGCTAGGTATTTCTCCTGCAGCTGTCTTACCAGGAATATAGCATCAGTAGTACTTTTCCCTGGCACGAACCCAAACTGCATATCATCTAAGGTAACTCTCTCTCTAATTAGTTGGGCTACAACCCTCTCCGTAACCTTCATTACCTGATCCAGCAGCTTGATGCCCCTGTAGTTATTTGTCTCTAGGGCGTCGCTTTACCTTTGTAGCAGTTGACTATTATGCTGCTACACCAGTCATTGGGTATGACCCCCTCGTGTATCACCTGGTTAACTATACGGGTGACTAAGCTATAGCCGACACCACCAGATATTTTGAGCATCTCTGCAGTAATTCCTGATGGGCCTGGGGCTTTCCCTGTTTTCATGCTTCTAATTGCCTTATCTACTAAGGAACTGTTAACTCGGATTGCTGGTCCCTCTGTTGGGTCGACATTCGGCAGACTCTCTTTATCCCATTCATTTTCTTCATTCAGCAACCTATCATAGTGGCATCTCCAAGTCTCTCTCTTTGCACCCTCATTAAGTGCAAGTGAACCGTCCTCCTTGCGAACACATTTCTCTCCTACCACGTCACGATTCTCTCTCACACACTGTCTTGCAACACGAAATACCTCAAGTCTTTCATCCTCACGACGCAGGACATTGGCAAATTTTTCCTTCTGCTTCCCCTCTGCTAGATAGACCTGTCTCCTGGCTCCCTTCTGGCAGACTGATACACTTCCCTGCTACCACCGTTCTTCCAGGCCTTCCAAGCCTGTTTCTTTTGTCTAATAGCCCTGTCAACAATATTGTTCCACCACCACGTTATTTTGGGTCTTAAGGGACTTTGCACCAGCCACAGATCTGGTCAGCGGCTTTCAGCAGGTTGTCCCTCAGAAGCGTCCAGTTGTCTTCTACCCCATGCGTAGCTATACTCCCTTCCATTTCGTCTAAAGCTTCAAATAACATATCTCTAAATCTCTGTCCATTCGCAGGGTCTTAAGCTTCCAGACCCTTCTTCTCCATGTTGGTCGTCTTCTAGTCGCCCTCTTAGTCCTGATCCTAAAGTCACTAACTACCAGTCTATGTTGTGGGGTGCATTCTTCACTTGGGAAGGTTTTGGCATTTATAAGCAGCCATCTTTCCTTTTTCTGGCAAGGATGTAGTCGATTTGGCTAGTATGCCGGCCCGATCGGTAGGTGACCAGGTGGCTTGTCGGTTTCCTGAAGTTAGTGTTGCAAATCATAAGACTATTCGCATCGCAGAACTCCAGCAGCCTGGTTCCCTCCTCGTTGCGGGAACCATAACCGTAGCCTCCATGCACGCCATGGAAGCCCCCAGCACGTCGTCCAACATGCCCATTGAAGTCACCAGCCACAAAGAGAAGGTCCCTATAATATTAATATATATATATATATATATATAAAATTCAGGGTGAATATTTGATAACTGTAAGCACCTGTATATGCCAGCTAGTGGTATAGGTGATAGGATATATGTATCAAAAGAAAAACAGGACACAAAGGATTTTGCGGTACATATGTTTCTGGCTTTATTGAACAATTTATATCAATGCATAATTGATATAACAGGTAGGTCAAAAGCCTTCTTCAACCGCGTATAATTACCACACCAAAGACATGTATTACATTATAGCCGGTTTGAGAAGAAGTTTGGGAAAAAACCCATATATATATATATATATGAATAAACAGACAAACAAAAGAAAGGACACCCAAATATTTACTGAGAGTTACATGTATTACTCAAAACAATTTAATTCAGATTATGTGCTGCTTCAAGGTTCGAAGCCCCTAACAGGGCCTTTCTTATCAAACTGGTAAGAATTTGAATTCTTACCACCTTAACGAGACTTGAAGTAGCATGAAATTTGATTCCAACTGTTTTGAGTAATATATATATATATATATATATATATATATATATACACACACACACATTATTTACATTTGATGGATATTTGTTCTCATCTTGTTTGTTGTTAACACGTTTTGGCTGATATACTCTCCCAGCCTTCATCAGGTATCTTGGGGAAATTTCAAACCTGGGTTCTCATTCCTAAGGTATTTTTCGACTGTGGTAAAATATAGGAAGCTCAATAAACCTGTCGTGACTTCCTGTCTGATAAGGGTAGATCAGGCACATGCTTCACAACCATATGTGTGTGACATGGTGATCTCATATCAAGATAAACAGTGCATGGTCTTGCAGATGGGACCCAGTTAGAATTTTCTTCAGGTTGAGTAGCCTGTCCCGCTCAAAAGGCCCCTGAATAAGGGTTGTTTAAGGATGTTGAATGAAACACCCATGTTTCCAAAGGTGAATTATTCAAACCCTGAAGAATTCCTCTCAACACATGACTATGATGCTCCCCCACTACTTCTGCTCGTGATCAGAGATGCACATATTGTCAGCCACTGAAGGACATGCTCAGCTGGTTAAGATCAAACAACTATCAAGCAAATCTGTGGTATTGAGCAGAATATTTACTGCAGTCCATCTTTTATACCAGGACAAAACAATGTACATGATAACAATGTAATCTGGTTGACTGACCAGGCAGTTCCCGTTGGGCTTCCCAAGAAGAAGAAACACAAGCCCTGGGTGACGAAGAAGGTTAAACGAGAACTTCGACTCAGAGATATTGCTTGGGCTGAATTCAAAAATCTGGATTCGACTGCAGCTTTTGAGGTGTACAAAACTCAATGAGACCGAGCTGTGAAAATTGAAAAGGAAGAACGCTTCAGATATGAATACAAAATCGCGGCAAACGCCAGTAGCAATCCAAAAACCTTCTTTGCCCATGTCCAACGGAATTCCCGCTTGAACAACCAAATTGCAACGTTGATAGACTCAACAGGCATATCAATTGAGGACCCTTATCAACAGAGTCAATTATTTGCCGAGGCTTTTTCAACTATTTTCAAAGAATATGATGGTCATGAACCCCCTCCATTTGATAGATCGGTACCTCCAATGCTTCGATTGGTCATCACGTGGGACGAAGTCAAACACATTATTCAAGGCCTCGATGTCAACAAGGGTCACAGCCCTGACGGCATACACCCATGGGTTATCAAAGCGTTGGCTCCGGTCATCTGCGAGCCCTTAACATGTCTATTCAATATTTCATTGGCGACGGGTGTTATACCTGCGGACTGGAGAACAGTGATAATCTGCCCAATTTTCAAGAAAGGGAGCTGCAAAGATCCGCTTAACTAACGACCGGTTTTCCTTACATCAATAATCAGCAAGATGTTCAAAACCATCCTTAAGAAAAGTATGATGCTCCACCTCCAAAACACAGCCTCTATCTCTGATTCTCAACACGGTTTCGTGCCAAAGAGATCATGCTTGACCAACTTACTGGTAATGGAAGAATTGGTGATGTGCATCCTCGATGATAGTGATGCTGTTGACATCATTTTATTGGACTTTGCCAAAGCTTTTGACTCGGTAAACCACTGCCTATTACTTGTCAAGCTTCAAGCATATAGTTTCCATCCGGATATTGTACGATGGGTTGGTGCCTTCCTCTCAGATCGCTCCTTCCAAGTCCAAGTTAATGGTTCGTGGTCTGATGTCTCCAGTGTGAGCAGTGGCGTGCCTCAAGGTTCAGTGCTTGGGCCCTTATTGTTCTTAGTCTTCATAAATGACTTGCCCGACGACCTCACGCAACACACCCTTCTATTTGCTGACAATGTCAAACTGGTCACTCCTCGCGGTGATATAGAGGATCTTCGTCGATGCCTCCACCAAATTTGGAGATGGTCGAATGAATGGGACCTGTGTCTGAACGAGTCAAAGTGCTGTCATCTGCCTGTTGGCTCTCCTCCTGCAACTCAACTTGATTTCGAGCCAGGTCGTCTGCTGCTGGAGAGGACCGATCAGGTAAAGGACCTGGGTATCTTGGTGGATTCCTCCTTTTCGCCTTCAGCCCAGTGCGTCCATGCTGCCAACAAAGCACATGGAATTCTGTTCTTGATTCGATAGTCATTCGGAATGCTCACAGCAGCCATATTCCTACTGCTCTATGTCACGCTGGTGAGACCCATATTGGAGTACGGGATTCAAGCCTCTTCTCCTTATCTCCTCAAAGACATACAGCATCTTGAAAGAGTCCAGAAGCTGGCTACCTGCATGGTTCTTGGTCTCAAGAATTTGTCTTATGAAGAAAGGCTGAAGACGCTCGACCATTATTCTCTTGAAAAACGACAACGCCGTGGAGATCTCATTCTTGCTCACAACATATTAAGCGAAAAGTGTAACCTCTCGAAAGAGCCGTTCTTCACTCCTGCTCCAGAGCGTCGGCTGCGGGGTCATTCCGAAAAGCTCTATCTGTGACGATTTCATCTCAATCGAAGGAGAGGGGCTTTCTCCGTCCGGGTTGCGGATCCATGGAATAAGCCAGACGAGATGGTGAAGATGCCGACGACCGCTCAGTTCAAAGTCTCCCTTGACCTCAAGTGGCCTGAACTCTTTACATGAACACCACCCTGTACATAACTCCATGTCCCCCTACATGGCCTTGCTTTTTGCTTTTTGAGCCAAAAAATTAACTAACTAACTAACTAACTAATTCCAATCAGTTAAGATTAGAAGTCATGAGAACTACTGCCTGATACTACATCTATTATTATTATTATTATTATTACTATTACCTCCACCTTAGCGAAGGCAGAGGTATTGTTTTTAGTTGTGTTTGTTTGTTTGGTTGTCTGTAGACAAGAACTGCTGGATGGATTTGGATGAAACTTTCAGGGATGTTTGGCCTCGTGACTGGCAAAAACTGATTAGATTTTGGGATTGATCCAGTACCGGACAAGGATTCTAGATTATTTTTCTGTTCTTTTTACTTAATTTTTGAGAGCGGTTGGGTTCATTTTTAGTATTCTTGTTTGTGAGAACAGTCGAGTTTATTTTAGATATTCTCATTTTAAAAATCCTCTCCGGCTAATCATTGAGAGAATGTCAGTGTTGCCTTGGCTGAGGTTTGCACTCTCTGAGTGCTCTTATCATAACTATTATTGAGTAAGAGAACAGTGCATACCATCAAAGTAACACTAGATTTCAAATATACGAAGATGTGTATACCCGCCATGACTACCTCAGGCATATGCATCACAACCATATATGCATGACATGGTCTAGTATCAAGATAAACAGTTTATGACCTTGCTAGTGAGGCCCAGTTAGAATTTTCTTCAGCTTAGATTATTATTATAATCATCGTCATCGTTGTTGTTGTCGTCGTCGTCATCATCATCATCATTATTATATTTATAAGGTTATAAAATAAAAGGTAAAGAAACTTAAAAATATTCAAAATATTTTTTCATTAAAAAAAAATCAAAGTGAATCTGTGACATTACTAAGGATAATGGCAAAAAAAAATTGTCTTGGAATATTTCCAGGTGAAGAAATAGGTTCAAAAATAACTTTGAATAGAGGCTAAAAAGTAAAATTCTAGAATAAGAATAAAAATTATATAAGAATTATACATGAAAAATATTGATTTTTTTTAAAAAAAGGAAGAAAGCAATATAAAAAAATAGTAAAACAAAACAGAAGTGCCAAATAAAAACAGAAGATTGTAAGATGAGAAAAGAAAACCCCAAAACAAATATAAAAGCAGAACAAACAAAAGAGAAAAATTTGTCTGCTGTATGGAATATGGTAAAACTAATGTTACAAAGGTATGAAGACAAAGGGAAGATGATTACAAAGTACAAGGAGAGAACGGAGAAATTGCTGGGTGACGGAGAAAGGGAGAGAGTGAGGGAGAGAGAGACAGAGAGAGAAGGAGAGAAGATATCAGAGGATAGAAAGATGGGCAAGAGAGAAAGAGGACCTGTAAGACATTGAATGAAGAACAAAAGATATATAAATATTGATATCCCTCTCTCTCTCTTTCTCTCCCTTTCTCTCTCTCTCTCTTCCTTTCTCTCTCTTCTTTGCCTTTTCTTGCTACTTGTCTTTACACTCAACTTGTCTACATTGCCCACAATGGCATGCACACACACACACATGCATACACTCACACACACACACGTACAAACACATGCATGCACACACACACATGCATGCACACACACACACATGCACACAAACATATGCACACACACATACAATTTATACATAGATATCAATATTTATGTGTGTGTACATGTGTGTTTGTGTGTGTGCGTATGTGTGTGTTTGCGTATGTGCATGCATGTGTGTGTACACGTGTGTATATGTGTGAGTGCATGCATGTGTGTGTGTGTGTGTGTGTGTGCATGTCATTGTGTGCAAAGTAGACAACTTGAGTGTAAAGAAGAGTAGCGAGAAAAGACAAAGAAGAGAGAGAAGGAGAGTGAGAGAGAGAGAGAGAGAGTGGGAGAGAGAGAGAGATGGTGACGGTCATTGTGGTGTTGCAGAGAACTTCAGGGTTGCAGTATAGTAATATCTGTGTGGAGCTGCATACATAAGAAATACGTCAAAAGTGATAAGTTAGCTTCCCAAACACATGGTTCAGTCCCATTGTGTGGCACCTTGGGCAAGTGTCTTCTACTATAGACTTGGGCCAACCTAAGCCTTGTGAAGTGGATTTGGTAGAGAGAAAATGAAAGCAACCTGTTGTATGTATGTATATATGCGTATGTGTGTGTTTGCATGTGTGTGTCTGTGTGTGCGTGTGTGTTTGTGTGTGTTTGTGTTTGTCCTCCACCACCACTTGAAAACCAGTGTTGGTGTGTTTATATCCCTATAACTTAGCAGTTCAGCAAAATAGATTGATGGAATAAGTATCAGGCTTATAAAAAATAGAATTAAGTACTAGGGCTGAATCAGTTGCCTAATAAAATTCCTGGTGGTGCCCCAGCATGGCCACAGTCTAATCGCTGAAGCAAATAAAACATGAAGATGCATTAAAAAATATGTAAATTATATGTAATAAAATGCAACCAAGAAGATGATGTAAAAATCCTCTGTGGCCATTATTATTGTTTTGTTGCAAGGCAGCAAGCTGGCAGAATCATTAGCATGCTGTGTGAAATGCTTAGCAGTATTTTGTCCATCTTTACATTCTGAGTTCAAATTCCACCGAGGTCGACTTTGCCTTTCATCCTTTTGTGGTTGATAAATAAAGTGTTAGTGAAACACTGAAGTCAATGTAATCAACTCCCTCCTGTCAAATTTCAGGCATTGTGCCTTTAGTAGAAAGCATTATTATTGTTTTGTTGCTGTTGTGTTGAAATGCAGTGTTGTATTAATGTTACCCTGGTGACAAATATTACAGAAATTATTGATTTTTTTCATTTAAAGATTCCTATATAGAAATTCTCAAACTGATTCATTTCTTGTTTCATTACTTCCCTCCTTCTAACTATTTTATTCTTACTGTCTTTTTCTCTTTCTTTATTCTTCTTTGATTCCTTGTTTCTGTTTTTATTTTCATCTCTATCACTTTCATTCACAAGTATATATTTATTTTTTATGATCCCCTTTGGTCATGAATGACCATGGAATTGCACTTAGAAAGCACAAATCTGGGCAAGGCCCTTTTATGGAAGACCAGCAGTTGTCCATACATACCAGCCTCCCCTCTCTATGCCCCCAATGTTATCCAAGGGAAAAGCAAAGGCCAATACAGCTTGGCACCAGTGACATTGCAACTCATTTCTACAGCTGAGTGAACAGGAGCAATGTGAAATAAAGTATCTTGCTCATGAACACAACATACAACCCTGTCTGCGAAATGAACTCACTACCTCACTATTGTGAGCCCAACACTCTAAACACTGAGCCATGCACCTTCACACAAGTATATACACACACATACAAACATGCACAACAGTTAATGTCCACTTTTCCATACTTCCATGGTTTTAGAAAAAATTGTTGAAGCCTGATGCCCTTCTGATCACCCTAGTCTGTTTCCTAGCAAGCTAATATTTCTTAATGACTAGGCAGCAAGCTGGCAGAAGTGTTAGTATGCCAGGCAATATGCTTTGTAGAATTTCATCTGCCTTTACGTTCTGAGTTCAAATTCCATCAAAGTCGACTTTGACTTTCATTCTTTCAGGGTCAATAAAATAAATACCAATAGAGTACTGGTGTTGATGTAATTGATTCAACTCCTCCCCTGAAACTGCTGGTCTTGTGTCAAAATTCGAGACGAATATTTCTCCATGACTTGATGATTGCCTGATAGAATGAATAGGAAAAGCACTGCATGTATAATGGTGAGGCTCATTTACAATTACTACATGATATCAAAACAAGCACACATACACATATATACACATGCATATACACATGCATATATACATACACATGCACATACACATATGTATACATATGTACACAC
Source organism: Octopus sinensis (assembly GCF_006345805.1). Lineage (NCBI taxonomy): Eukaryota > Metazoa > Mollusca > Cephalopoda > Octopoda > Octopodidae > Octopus > Octopus sinensis. Next base: position 85,527,335 of record NC_042997.1, on the reverse strand, counting down.
TTATACATATATATGCTTGTGTATGTGTGTGTGTGTGTGTGTGTGTAGATGATGATGATGATGATATGCATACAAGCATACATGCATATGTATGTAAATATGTATACACAATCCATGTTCATTAGTGTTTGTTGTTATGATAATAAAGCTTTTTGTAATACTGATTTGAAAGATAAAATATATTCACAGCTTGAATGCTTCCAAGTGTAAAGATAGTCCAAGAAACATATTATAATATAATCAAAACTTAAGTCTAAAAGTGTAGACACAGTTACTTCTCAAATTTAATTTCTTTTCATTTTTCAGATACCTCACAGATATAAAGTTTTTAATAGAAATTCAATTAAAGTAAGCTCTATTGATAATTTTAATTCCAAAAGTCTCTTCAGCTACAATGATAAAGTCTTCTCCTGTCTGTAATTACCCTCTTCATGGTAAGTGATTTTCAAGACCTCAAATATACTGGACCAATGTTAAACCAGAAAGCAACACGCATGTACATACATACATGTATGTACACATACACCCACATGCAATCAATCACAGTTTTATTTACATTTTATATCTTATGGTTTTGTAATGTTGGACATTGTCCATTTCCCTTAATTCTTGTATATTTGTACATCTTCCAGTGTTTCCTTTATGTGCACCTACTTATGTATGCAATTCTTCCTACATATACATATGCATATGTAAACAATGTGACTCATATGTATGTATGTATGAATCTATGTACGTACGTATATCTATCTATCTATCTAACTATCTATCTATCTATCTATCTATCTACCTTTCTTTCTATCTATCTATCTATCTATCTATCTATCTATCTACCTGCCTACCTACCTGCCTACCTACCTATCTACCTACCTACCTACTTACCTACCTACCTACCTACCTACCTAAATACATACATACATACATACATACATACATACATACATACATACATACATACATACATACATACATATATAGACACATGGGTGAGTGGTTAGAGTGCAGTACTCATGATTATGAGATTGTGGTTTCAATTCCCAGATCAGGCATTGCATTGTGTTCTTGAGTATAACACCTCATTCCATGTTTTGCAATCATTTTGTCAGCTGACATATGGCATGTCATGCCACATGTACAGATAATGTCAATTTGATGGAGGGAGTGAGCACAAACATTTGCTAACCATAAACAAATCATCTGTGTGGTTGTTTGTAAAAAATTACAGAAGCCTCATATGTTATCTAATAATGACGGGAGAGTCTGTGGTACACACACACACACACATACACACACAAATTTACATGTATATATATGTATATGTATAAATATATGTGTGTGTGTCTATATATATATATATATATAATTATATCAACAGATAGATGAATAGATAGACAGGTACAGATGTTCATCTTCCAATCTTTCCTGAAAAGATGTCTAGTCATGGGGAATTATTACTTTACCTAGAAACAAGTGAGGGTTGATGACAGGAAAGGTATCTCCCATAGAATATCTAACAAACCCAATGCAATTATAGGAACATGAACATTAAAACAATAATGTATGATACGTATGAATGTGTGTGTGTATATATATATAGCTATCTCTCTCTCTCTCTCTCTCTCTCTCTCTCTCTCTCTCTCTCTCTCCATACATATATATATTTATATATATACATACACACACACACAGACATACTATGAGCTTCTCTATAGTTTCTACCTACCAAATTTCACTCAGAAGGCACTGGCTAGCCCAGGGTCAGAGCCACATGGTTGTTAAGCAAATTTAGAAACCAAACTGCCAAGGTGCACCTATGCTATTCCTCTGCTATGTACCAAGCCTGTGCCACTACATACATACATACATACATACATACATACATACATACATAAGAGTGTGTGCAAAATATATGCACATGCAAATGTGCACATGTGAATGCATAGATATATCCATACTTACACACATATGCACATATGTATAGAAAGATTTTATGTATTAAAGCAAAATTTTCATATATCAAAAAAAAAATTATCATATTTATATAACAATTTTTTTTATATATAAATTTTATAAATCTTCTGAATCACATTTCCTTTATGATGTTTCAATAACGTCTGCTTCTTTTTATTACTCTCCACTATTCAAGACACTTTTCCTCATTCTTTTATTAAAGGAATGTTCAGAAAGAGAGCTTAAATTAACAACATTGCCTATTTCATTGTAAAACTCACTTCTTAGCTAACAAATGAATGCTTCTATGTGGTTGTTTGTGTCTTGGTAATAACAGTCTAGTACCTTTCTGAAACAATACCCATCGATCTTGAAACCAAAGACACATATGATAATTTTTTTCTAGTATAGTTACAATACCTGAAATTTTGTTGGGAAGGGTTAGTCAATTCACTAGCATAACTAGAGAGGGCGGTCTGCCCCAAGTGTCACTTTTATGGGGGGTGGGGGTGCACCACATTTGGTTCTGCTGTAGGTAACATGTATTTTTCGTGGGGACCCAGGGGCTGCAATCTGAAGGGCTTCCCCAGGTGGCACACACCCTAGCTACACTAGCAAGTTGATTACATCAGCCCAAGTGCTCAACTGGCACTTATTTTAATCACTCTGAAATTATGAAAGGTAAAGTTGATCTCAATGACATTTGAACTCAGAACATAAACTAAAACTTTTGAATGGGATAATCTCAGTTTAAAGAACAACATCTAACTCCTTTTAAACTCTATATATATGCTGATCTATCATAGTTGACAATCAAACAAAAAAATAACTACCTATCTATTTATCTATTTATCAACCTATCTGTCTGTCTGTCTTTTTGTTTTTACTTTTTTTCAAAAATCTTACCTTTATCTCTCATTCTTTATAAACCCTTTTCCTACAATGCAAGCCTACAATGCCATAGAAAACAAGTCAAAACAGATAATTGGAGCCTAGTGCAGTTCTCCACCTTACCTGTTCAACTCGAACTGTCTAACCTATGCCAGCATAGAAAACGGATCATAATGACGATAGTAAGCCTGGCACATATTCTATCAGTCTTTTTTGCTGAACCACTAAGTTATAGGGATGTAAACATACAAACATTGGTTATCAAGTGATGGTAGGGGGACAAACCCAGACACTAAGACCCACACATAAATATATACACATACACACATACACGCACACACATGCATACACACACACACACACACACACACCACACACACACACACACATACGATGAACTTCTTTCAGTTTATGTTTATCAAATTCACTCATAAGGCTTTGGTCAGCCTGAAGCTATAATAGATGACACTTGCCCAAGGTGTCACACAGTGGGACTGAACTCTGAATCATGTGGTTCGAAAATAAGCTTTTTACCACACAGCCATGTAAAAATTTTCGTTTTTATAACAAAAATATATAATATACTATAATATACTCCTGCACCTATAATATAGGCGCAGGAGTGGCTGTGTGCTAAGTAACTTGCTAACCAACCACATGGTTCCGGGTTCAGTCCCACTGCGTGGCATCTTGGGCAAGTGTCTTCTGCTGTAGCCCCGGGCCGACCAATGCCTTGTGAGTGGATTTGGTAGACGGAAACTGAAAGAAGCCTGTCGTATATATGTATATATATGTATGTGTGTGTTTGTCCCCCTAGCATTGCTTGACAACCAATGCTGGTGTGTTTACGTCCCGTCACTTAGCGGTTCGGCAAAAAAGACCGATAGAATAAGTACTGGGCTTACAAAGAATAAGTCCCGGGGTCGATTTGCTCGACTAAAGGTGGTGCTCCAGCATGGCCGCAGTCAAATGACTGAAACAAGTAAAGGAGTAAAAGAGTAAAGAGAGTATACGATATATACCTATATCTCTATATCTATCTGTCTATATCAATAAACACACACATGCATGTACACATATGTATTCAGAAGCTAGGGATAGATTAGTGTTTTGTGAGAGCTGTACAAGCTACATACAGGGTTGTTGCCTGAAGGTTGGCAACGAGTATAGCAATGAATTTAGTGTTCAGATAAGAGTTCACTAAGAATCAGTCCTCAGCCCTCTCTTGTTTATAATAGTCCTCCAGGCCAAATAAATTAGCCTTACTTTGATATTGCTGCACCTCTTATGTGTCCATAGGTTACACTGGGTACATCTTATGGAGTTTCTACCTATGCCTTTTCTACAGATAGAGCAGGGCCATCTACCTAAAGGGATTTGTGATTTGTCTGCCTTCCTACATACTAAAACTTTGGTTTTTGCTAGATTGACTCTAAGGCCCTTTGATTATAGACCTTGCTTCCACACCTGAAAATCCTCCTCTAGTTCTGATAGTGACTTAACTATCAGAGCAAGGTCATCAGCATAGAGAAGCTTCCAGTGGCATCCTGTCTTGAATTCCACTGTTATTGCTTGGAGGACTATGGTGAATAAGAGGAGGCTGAACACTGATCTTTGGTGGACCCCTACCCGCACCTGGAATTCTTCACTATACTTGTTGCCAACCCTCACCTTACTGACAGCATCCCTGTACATGGATTCTACAGCTCTCACTAACCACTCATCTATTGCTAGTTTCTGCATTGACCACCAGATAAGGGATCAGGCTTTCTCCACATCAATGAAAGCCAGGTTTATCTTTGGTTAGGTATTTCTCCTGCAGCTATCTTATCAGAAATATAGCATCAGTGGTGCTTTTCCCTGGCATAAACCTAAACTGTATCTCATCACCCTCGCTAACTCTCTCCCTAATTAGTCGGGCTATGACCCTCTCTGAGACTTTCATTACCTGATTCAACAACTTTATAGCTCTGTAATTATTTGTATCTAATGCATCACCTTTACTTTTGTAGCATTGACTATGGTGCTGCTACACCAGTCATTGGGTATGACTCCTTCATGTATCAGTTGACTGACTATATGGGTAACTAGACTATATCCAACACTGCTAGATGTATTAAGCATCTCTGCAGTGATTCCTGATGGGCCAGGGGCTTTCCCTGTCTTCATACCCTTAATTGCTTTATCTACCAAGGTACTGTCAATTCAGATAGCTGGTCCCTCTGTTGGGTCAACATTTGGTAGACTCTCTTTCTCCCATTCATTTTCTTCATTTAGCAACCTTTCATAGTGACATCTCCAAGTCTCTCTCTTTGCAGCCTTATTAAATGCAAGTGAGCCATCATGCATGTTGACACATTTCTCTCCTATGGCATCATGATTCTCTCTCACACACTGTCTTGCAACACGAAAGACTTCAAGTCTTTGGTCCTCATGATGCAGAACATTGGCAAAATTTTTCTTATCTGCTTCCCCTCTGGCTAAGTAAACCTGTCGCCTAACTTTTCTTCTGACAATCTGATACAATTCTCTGCTACCACCGTTCTTCCAGTCCTTCCATACCTGTTTCTTTTCTCTAATGGCCTTGTCAACTACATTGTTCCACCACCACATTACCTTGGGTTGAGAGGGGACTTTGCTCCACCCACAGATCTAGTCAGAAGTCTTCAACAGGTTGTCCTGTAGGAACCTCCAGTTGTCTTCCACATAATGGGATGCTATATCCTCTTCTATTTCGTCAAAAGCTTTGAGTAATACGTCTCTAAATCTCTGTCCATTCTCAGGATCCTTAAGCTTCCAAACCCTTCTCCATGCTGGTCGTCTTCTGGGCATCCATTTAGCCCTGATATATACAAGCATATCCTCTACAGGTGCCGGTTCCATATAAAATGCACCCGTGCTGGTCCCAAATAGACACATCAATGCTGGTGGCTAATAAAAAGCACCTAGCACACCATATGAAGGGGCTAGCATTAAGGAAGAGCATCTAGCCAAAGAAACCATGCCAAAACAGACAATTGGAGTCCGGGATGCTACCTGGATGGTCAGCTCCTATCACACCATCCAGCCCATGCCAGTATAGAAAATGGAAGTTAAATGATAGTGACGATCATGATGAAGTTATATATATATATATATATATCATCATCATCATCATCATCATTTAGCGTCCGTTTTCCATGCTAGCATGGGTTGGACGGTTTAACTGGGGTCTGTGAAGCTGGAAGGCTTCATCAGGCCCAGTCAGATTTGGCAGTGTTTCTACGACTGGATGCCCTTCCTAATGCCAACCACTCCGTGAGTGTAGTGGGTGCTTTTTACGTGCCACCTGCACAGGTGCCAGACAGAGCTGGCAAACGGCCACGAACGGATGGTGCTTTTACATGCTACCGGCACGGGGGCCAGGCAAGGCTGGCAACGGACACGAGTGGACGGTGCTTTTACGTGCCAACGGCACGGGGCCAGGCCAGGCTGGCAACGGACAAACGATTGGATGGTTCGCTTAACCACAACTGCAATTTGCACTGATGTTGATTTGGTTTGATTTTGACTGTTCTCACTGGTCTTGCCGGGTCTTCTCATGCACAGCATACTTCCATAGGTCTCGGTCTCTAGTCATTTCCTTGGTGAGACCTAAAGTTCGAAGGTCGTGCTT
>NC_042997.1:85465839-85515839 GCF_006345805.1 Octopus sinensis | reverse complement strand
TTAAGCCTGGTCTTGATGTGAAACAAATAATAGTTGGTAAACCAAAATTGGACAGAGAAAAAGACAGAATGAAAGTGAAAAGCAATGAAAAGAACAGAGAGGCTGAAAATGTTAGTCTGGATTGGAGTTGATGGGAAAGTTAACAATGAAACTTTGGTGTACTGAGAAGTCAAGGATGAAAATGAAGAGACGAAGCATCATTTAAGTTTCACAAAGGAGCTAGGAACTGAAAGTAGAATGTGTCTTACTCATAGAGTTATCCCAATTAAAGGTGTGACCGGTGTTCTACATGGTGGTGAAGTTGTTAGTGCCTTGAAAGAGTTTAACAGTGTTCATACCATGAAAGTTGTCTTCCTGGACAACACAAACATAAACACTGGCTGGGAGGGAGGCCTTGTAACATCATCATCATCATCATTTAACGTCTGCTTTCCATGCTAGCATGGGTTGGACGATTTGACTGAGGACTGGCGAACCAGATGGCTGATCTGGTAGAGTTTCTACAGCTGGATGCCCTTCCTAATGCCAACCACTCCGAGAGTGTAGAGGGTGCTTTTACATGCTACCGGCACGAGGGCCAGTCTGGTGGTACTGGCATGTTTAGAAAATAAAATTCAGCAGAAATTGCACACCATTGGCTGTTCACTTCATCAGAATGAATTTCCTTTTAGAGCTGATTTTAAACATCTTGATGGCAGTACCAAATCTTCCACAACTTTCAGTGGTCCACCGGGAAAAATCCGTGATATTGATTACCAAGATCAGCTGCAAGTGGAATTCACCAAACTCAGTGGCCCCCCTTAATTACATGGAATTTGATGAGGTGACACTGAATGATCTTAGTAGTGATCAGAGGTTTATTTTAGAGTATGTTTTAGGAATTTCCATGGGTAATGTCAACCCAAGGTTTGCTGCCTGGAAAACTGGACCATTAAACCATGCGAGATGGTTGATTTTGGCAATTAGATTGATGTGTTTGTGGACCAGAGGTGATTACCCCCCAGAACTGCATGATAAACTTTACTTAGCCATCAAGTTCATTGTGGAAGTGTATATAGTCAGTTAGTTTGAGATCAAAAGGGACAGCAAGTTCCACAATCAGAAGCTGTACATCTTCAACATGATAAAGAGGATCAAGCAGCAGTCTCAAGAAATCCAAGATGTTGCTTTCAAGAACCTGAAGTACAATGCCTTGTTGCCTGAGAATGTGCTATATTCGATGATGAAGTCTGATGACTTGGAAGTGAGAGAAGCTGCTCTCAAGAAAATTATCTCCATCAGGTAAGCACTTATAAATTTTAAATCAATTAGATTATGGCTGGAAGGTAACAGTTACTCAAAACAGATGCCCTCTGCTTCCATCATGGCCTGAAGATGGCCCTGGAACCTGGATCATGCATTCCTCACTATGTCCCTGGTAAAAGTTTTGAACACTTCCTTGATCTTCACAATCAGATTGACCTTGGTGTTGCAGGCAGAACAGCTGGTATCTTTCTCAACTGTGCCCCACTCATAATAATCCATGGGGTTACAATAGATGGAATTAGGAGGACAGAAATTGGGGCTAGTGAAGTCATAGGAAAACTCTGACAATCACTTCTGACTCTTTCCAGAGGTTTAGCAAGGAGCCAAATTCTGCTGCCAAACATATGGTCTACCAGCAGAAACCCTTTCCAGTTAGGGAGACTACAGTCTCTACAGTCTCTAGCAGTTTCTCATAGCTATCTGAATAGAGCATGAGGCCCTATTCAAAGATGTGGGTTGGTTTGATGTCACCCTCACTAAAAATACACCCAAAGACCACAGTTTAGGGCAGAGGTTCTCAAACTTTTTGGACCACCACTCCCCTTATGGCCGTATAATACCCTTAGCGCCCCCACCCTTGTTTTTATGTATAAATAAATATTTTATATTTTACTAATTATATATACTGTGAATCATTTGATATTTAATATAATATTATATAATTTGTATACAATACTATTATAATACTATAATAAGTTCATAGTGTCCCCCAGTCCACTGCCTTCCTCCCAACGCCTCCTTTTTCTCTACTGCCCCCCCACCCATTTAGGCCCCAGCACCCAACAGGACCATCTCAATGCCCACCAGGGGACTGGTATTGCCCACTTTGAGAACCTATGTTTTAGGGGAACTTGGTTTTCATGATGTTCATGTCAGCCCTTACAGCCTGTACAATGTTGACAGAGCATTGAGCAGCAGTCATGGTGATGGCATTTTGACATTTGGTGTGTGTGTGTGTGTGTGTGTGTGTGTGTGTGTGTGTAACTTGTATTCTATACTGAAACTAGTTGTTAGATTGAGAGATTGAAATTTCCAGTACTCACAATAAAAGGATCTTTACTTTTTGAGTGACAGATTTAAAAAATAATTTTTTGTTACTAAACACCTTCAAACTTCGGACATTGGTAGAATGTGTCATATAAAACATCTTTTACTCTTTGCATTTTTGAGAAAAACTTATATTTACAAAGTTATTTCATGTTAAAGTTGTCCTATTTTGGTAATTTTAACCAATCAATGACGTGTATTCAGCTGAATAAAATTACTGCCGTTGTTTGTCAACAACAACTATTGGCAGTGTATATTTCGTTTGTCACTGTTATTTATGACATCGTTCGTGTGTTTGTACTGGTTTTGGCTTTAAGGTTTTAGGGTTAGAGTTTTAGGTTTTAGGGTTAGGGTTTTAGGGTTAGAGTGTTAGGGTTAGGGTTTTAGGGTTAGGGCTAGGGTAAAGGTTTTAGGGTTAGGGTTTTAGGGTTAGGGTTAGGATTGTCAGAAATAACAGTGACAAATGAAATATACACTGCTGGAAATTCTCGTTGACAAACAACAGCAGTAATTTTGTTCAGCTGAATACATGTCATTGATTGGTTGAAATTACCGAAAGAGGACAACTTTAACATTATTTTTTAAATCTGTCAGTCAAAAGGTAAAGATTCCAATAAAATTTTTAAGCTTTAAATCTATTGAGTTCTCTCGTTTCTTTGGAATAGTCATACCCTGCATACTATACTTACACACACACAAATATAATGAATCTCATCTCATCTAAGCAAAGTGTAACTCACTCACTGGAAGTGTTTATGCAATAATTATAAACCATAAATATATTTAAACCATAAATATATATTTAAAGTAGATCTAAGGTAAAGACATAAAACTGTTAAAACAGAAATCTCAAAATCAACAACACAAATAAAATATGTGTTCTACAGACTCACAGTTTCTTTCATAACAAAACATTTGTTTCTGTGACAAATTTATTTCATCAAGTGGTGTTAGAAATACAATATTCCCTGTGGAGTATGAGACATTTTAGCAGTCACTTTGGCACCACCTATTTAGATTTTCTGTTTCAGTATTGATTCATTTGATATTACTTATTTTAACCCTTTAGCATGGAAGCTGACCATATCCAACCCAAATATTCTACTGGTTTTATAATGAAACTGACTAGATCTGGCCTCTCACACCTATTCTACAATGTAATTCTAAAAATAAATAATCACATTATTGAAATCTCAAAGCTATGAGATAATGCCTGATTAATTCAAAACAATTTGAATAAATACATATTACATTTGACAGAATAATCTGAATGCTGAAGTCCCCCTTATACTTTCTTTTAGCCCCCCTTAAACTTTCTTCTTTCTTTCCACCTTTCTTTTTCTCGTTCCCCCTCTCTCATATTTCTTGGCATTTTCTTTTTTTAACCTCTCTACTTTCCTTCATTATCTCCCTTGTACATTTCCCTCTCTCCCTTTCTCCCTGTCTATCTGCCTGTCTGTCTCTCTCTCTAGTTCTTTCCCTAATTCTTCGATCCTTCTGCCCCAACCTCTCTCTTTTCCTTCCACATGATTGGCGTTTGGCCAAGCATCATCTTTCTTGGCCTGACCGCCACATGTACAACACTTTATTTTCCTGTCTCCTGACTTTCATCTATATTTGCACCTTAAGGCTTTCACTCCACATGCCAGCTCTTAACTTATCCTTATTAGTCAAAAGACACCTGTGCAGGTAGCATGTAAAAAACACCATTTGAACATGGCCATTGCCAGTACCGCCTGACTGGCCTCCATGCTGGTGGCACATAAAAGCATCCACTACACTCTTGGAGTGATTAGCATTAGGAAGGGCATCCAGCTGTAGAAACTCTGCTAGATCAGATTGGAGCCTGGTGGAGCCATCTGGTTCGCCAGTCCTCAATCAAATCGTCCAACCCATGCCAGCATGGAAAGCAGATGTTAAATGATGATGATAATGATGACACATACATATATATAGATGTATATATATACACATACATATACACACATACACACACATGCACATATATATATATGTGCATGTGAGGGGGAAGTGGAAGATGTGAGATACCATGCTGATGAAGTGGTGAAGTGGAGATTTTGAGAGCTGGTGTTAGAGAAGTTGAAGTGGTGTTGTATAAATGGTAAATCGGAGGTGGGAGTGATGATTTGAGCGATGTTGATATAATGTTGAAGGTGAGGGAAACAAAATAAGACAAAAATTAAAAATAAAAATAGAAATAAGAAGAGTAAGTGCTCCCAGATACCATAATAATTGATTGCAGAGGAAATTGCAGACATTATTTTCAGACTCTACTAGGTAACCATGGTGTCAGCAATGATGAGGGGAAGGAGAAGGTAAAAGAGGAGAAAGATTCAAATTAGAAACCACCGTCATGACCATCACTACCACCACCACTACCACCAACGCTGCCGACACCACCACCGCCACCACCACCACCATCACTACCACCACCACCACCGCCACCGCCTTCGCCACCACCACTGCCACTGCCACCGCCATTGCCACCGCCACTGCCGCCGTCACCGCCATTGCATCATTGTTGCCATTGTCCTCTTCCGCCTCCTCCTCCTCCTCCTCCTCCTCCTCACTATCATCATTATCATCAACTCCCAAACTATTGCCTCAATTTTCTTCAACACTGTCAGTATCATCATCATCATCATCATCATTATCATTATCCTCATCCCCCTTCTGATCATCATCTTGATAATGAGCTATGGCATCTGTCCAACCCCATCCTAATAGACCTATACCTCTCCATACAACCAGCAATACAACAACAACAATAATGATCCTTTGAGCACCATCACCACTACCATCATCACCCCACCATTAACCACCACCTCAACTGTTACTCCTATTGCTGCTATTGCTTCAACTACTACTACTATTACTGCTACTACTACTACTACTACTACTACTACTACTACTACAGCTACAACTACTACTGCTGCTGCTACTACTACTACTACTACTACTACTACTACAACTACAACTACTGCTGCTGCTGCTGCTACTACTACTACTACTACTAATGGCACCTCCACATTTCTGTCACCACCACCACCACCACCACCCATACATCCACAATCTACTACTATCAATACACTTAAATTAACACCATGCCCACCACCATCACCCTCTCAACTGTTGCTACCATGACCCACCACAACCACCTATGCTACAACAGCAACAACAAAAAGAACCTTCAAAACTACCACCTCTACAATCACCACAACTGCCACTACCACCAGCACAATCACCACCACCACCACAAAAGAAAAGAAAAGAAAGAATGAAGGAAAGAAGGCAGGCAGGAAGAAAGGAAGGAAGAAAGGAAGGAAGAAAAGCAGGAATAAAAGAAGGAAGGTAAGTACAACTACAACCTCCACAACAATCCCTGCCTCCACAACCAATTTCATCACCACGACCCTCCCCACTTCCATGATCACCACAACCACTCCATCATAGCCAATACAACCACCTCTATAACCACAATAACCACTATGACCATTTCTACTACCACACCAATCACCTCTCCCCCACCCCATACCCCCCTATATATTATCTTTCTACTTTCACTTTATACACCAACCACTAGACCAATCTATGACAGAGGTGCAGCAGTATTGGTGAATTGTTGACCAGTTTTATAATAAGTTGCTCCCTAACACAAAATGGAAGATAATATTATATGGAGTAAACCTTTTGTCTGATCACATAACAAATGTCTATTAGGATCTATAACCTTTCAAGTTTTCTTTACAACTGCTCTTTCTCCAATCACTTTCTCTCTTACTTTATCTTTTCTTCTTTTCTTTCTTAACTTTTTCTTTTTTTACCTTCCTTCCTTTTTATTTTGTTTTTCCTTACTCCTTTCTTCTTTGTTTCATTCCTTTCTTTTTTCTTTAGTTTTTATTCTTTTCTTCTTTCCTTCCTTCCTTACTTTTCTTTTGTCTTTCATTGATTTCATCAGTTACATATTTTTCTTTTTTTTCTTCACTTTCTTTTTTTTTTGTTGTTTTCTTTCTGTTATCGTTTTCCTTCTTTTTCAGTTTCTTTTCTTCACTTTCTAATTCTTTCTTTCAACATTTTCCATCCTTCCTTCAATGTCTTTGTCTCTTTCTTTTTCCAAGTCTGAAGGATGTGGCTAAATTTACATCTTAAACACTATGCTTATTCTTCATGAAAAAAATAAACTTACCTGATCCTAATTAATTCACATGCCCTCTACAACTATCAATGTGCCACAGGGGAATTCTGTTCTCATGTTTGAAGTTAGGGTACTGCAACATGCTTTTTAATATGATAGATCATGATATGAGGGAATTGTGACTACTATTCCTAGCTGGTCAGTGTTTTAATGTAGGAACAAATAATGATATTGTGCACAGACAATGATGTATATTACTAGCAGATTTATAAAGTAAATGAGGTTGTCAAGGTGTGTGACAAGATAAATAAACATAGGTAAATCTTGAACAAGACAGGCTATTTGTCTCTGCTTGTGCATCATTATTTGAATGAAGGGATTCAGATACTGAAAACACACATAAAATGATAGAAACACTCAATGACTAATTCAATAATTGTTACTAAGTATCTGGTCAGCTCTGATCCAGCAGACTTTGACTCTTCCATCAATTGATCATCCTGTAGCATATTCAGGATTACATTATTTGATAAGTTCTTTATTTTAAGACTCACAAGTGTGATTTTAGAGTAATTTGCTTCTAATTCATATGTGTGTGTATGTGTGTGTGTGTGCGTGCATGTGCATGTGTGTATGTATATGTGGTCTGATCAATGAGTATCTGGATTGTTGCTGGTGGCGAGCTGGTAGAAACGTTAGCACGCTGAGCAAAATGCTTAGCGGTATTTCATCTACTACTACATTCTGAGTTCAAATTCCGCCGAAGTTGACTTTGCCTTTCATCCTTTCGGGGTAGATAAATTAAGTGCTAGTTATGCATTGGAGCCGATGTAATCGACTTAATTCCTTTGTCTGTCCTTGTTTGACCCCTCTATGTTTAGCCCCTTGTGGGCAATAAAGAAATAAGAAACAATAAGTATCTGGATTGTTGCAGTAGTAACAACACTAAAGTACACAGATTAAAGTTGCTTGGCACAGATTCACCTTGAACTCTGTTGTGCATGCATATCAAGTTTTAGTATTCTACCTCATATCCGCTGTTTACAGCAGTGTTTGAAAGAAAGGTGTGTAGCGTGTGATCATCACATTGACTATAACAGAAAATTGGGCAGAAAATTTGGATCAAATTTTGCCAAAAGTTTGATGATACCTGCTTGGAGGTCTATGCAAAGTTTTCAAAAAGTTTTCATTGTTCTTGACACAATCAAGGAGTTTTGTGCAACTGAAACTCGAGTGTCTTTTTTGGTCAGCTGAAAGCAGTTTTGGCACAAACTTGACAGACATGCATCTCATACCCAAATCTTCTGTGATAATGGACTGAACAGAACCATAACTAATCTTCACATTCTCTGACAGCTTACAGATGGTGATTTGATGATTTCCCCTCACAGCTGTACACACATCAGCGATGTTTTTCTCAGTTTTGCTAGTTGTGGGTCTCCCAGAACAGTTGTCTATATCGACATTTTTCAGCTATCTTGGAAACGTCTGAACCACTCATACACTTGTGTGCAGCTCATACGCTCCTCTCCATACATTATCTACAACTTTGCATAAGTCTCTGAGCAAGTATCACCATGACAACTTACTCTGTCATGGTCAATGCAACGATCACAAATTCCTTCTAAGTGCTACTGTAAACAGCGGAAGTGAGGTAGAACGTTAAAACTTTGTGCACATGCACAACAGAGTTCAAGATCAATCTTTGCCAAGCAGCTTTACTCTATGTGCTTTAGTTTCATTACTATAGCAACAGTCCGGATACTTATTGATCAGACCTCATATTTATGTATATATTTCATCATGATCATTTAATGTTCATGTTTTATGTTGGCATGGGTTGGATGATTCAACAGGAACTGATGCGTCCAAGTGCTGGATCAAGCTCTGTCTGCTTTGGCATGATTTCTACAGCTGGATGCTCTTCCTAATGCTAATCACTTTACAAAGTGTACTGGGTGCTTTTCTTTTCAGGCCACCTGCATTGTTGTTGTAGTCACACAGTTTGCAGGACTATGATCTCTAGGGTGGGTGGGGGTATGACAGGCTTCATGCTAGGGGACAATGGGATTACTAGGAAGGAGGTGGGGCAGAGCAGGTTCTATCTATCTATCTATCTATCTATCTATCTATCTATATACATACATGCACACACACACACAGATATATACACATATATACATATACATATATACATACATACACACACATGTATATAGACATATATATATGTATGTATATATATATATATATGTATATATATATATATAGGTATATGTATATATGTGTGTGTGTGTGCATACATATACATATATATATATATATTATTCATATAAAATACAGTGTACATTTAAACAAATTAAGAGGTTTCCATCATAGGAATCCCTTACGCTAGAAAGAACAGCTAAAGTCCAAACCACTAATTAGGGATAAATTCTCGATGCATTCCCTTCAAGAATTTATCCCTAATTAGTGGTTTGGACTTTAGCTGTTCTTTCTAGCATAAGGGATTCCTATGATGGAAATCTCTTAATGTGTTTTAATGTACACTGTATTTTATATGAATAATATATAGTCTGTTGACTAATTTTTCTATACGCTAGGCCACTGGTAGTAAAAATTTCTAAAATCTGTATTACCTTGATATTATCAATTATATATATATTTATATTTATATATATATATATATATATATATATATATATATATATATAATATATATATATATATATATACACACACATATATACTTTACTAGAATGAAGGACAACTCAGATGTATATATAAGTAGAAGTGCCAGATGAGTTCTCTGTTGCTTTGCATAGTGAACATAAAGACCTTCCCTCACATCAATGTAGATCACTAATGGATCTTGACCAGATTTTCTAACCATAAGTTTTCTATTGTTTGATCAGTTGAACTATCAGTCTCATTGAATTAGCATATAAACGACTGAGTATTCCAGAAATGATAGAGGCACATGGCTTAGTGGTTAGGTTGTTGTACACATCATTATAAAAGCGTGGTTTCAATTCCTGGACCAGGTGATGCATTGTGTTTTAAACAAAAGACTTAATTTTACATTGCTTCCATTCAGCTGGCAAAAATAAATAATCCTGCAATGAACATGAGCCCCATGCAGGCAGGGAATATACATCAGCAAAACCATGGAATAAATTATCAGAAATAACTGAATAAGTGTTTTAGGGGAATACAACTTGCTAAGTGTTCCTCATTATATTTTCTGTCAATTTAGAAATTACTTCATGTGGCTTTTACAGCATTACACCTGGATGTTGAAGTAGTTGCTCAACCAGTCAGAAGTTAACATTGTAAACTTGGATTTTGTGAAACCTCTCAGCAAAGTTGATCTGAGATAATATATGACCAGCTATGTTCACTTGCTATAGCTTTAATATTAAGTGAACTGTAAGATACAAAATGATAATTTAGTTTTGAATGCAGAGATGCCATTAGAACAGCAGAAATATTGGGTAAATTACCTTTACAAAGAAAAAAATTTTGTCAACAAATGGTCGTGGGTAAAGCACTAGGCCAGAGTCTTCAAGAGATGTGGGTTCACATCCCAAAGCTGTTTGTTGACAAATTTTTCTGCATTGTAAGGGTAATTAACCCAATATTTCTGCTGTTTTAATGGTGTCTATGCATTTGAAAATAATTATCATCTTATTCATATCTTTTAATACACATTTCGATGCTTATAAAAAATACAAATTTTAGTTTGTTTATATTCATATATACTAAGTGAATGTTTGTAAATGCATGCATCAGTTTGAGCATGACAAAGTTTCAGCAGCTACAGCCAACAATACTCTTGAGAAAATTAGCAATTCAGGAGAGTCTACTGATGCTATTTTAGTAGACTCAGTATAATTGTTAGTAATTCTTTTAGGCATACGCTTAGTTATTAGAATAGCCACTTTCTGTATCTATTCTAAGGATACCAAAACATCAAAGGTAACCAAAAATCTGGATGAAGTAACAAATTTACAGAATGAATTATCTACTATATGCAAGCGGTCAGATGAACATAATAAACAGTTCAATGATGTAAAGCTTCAATGTTTTTATTGTGAGCATTCTAAGACGATGCAAACTGGATGTCACAGCACTAGGAAAGAATGGTCTTCTAAAGTCAGAATTCATATAAAATTTGCAAATTATAATAAACAATGTTGCTATGTTTCCTGTGCAAATTACACTACAATG
Source organism: Octopus sinensis (assembly GCF_006345805.1). Classification (NCBI taxonomy): domain Eukaryota; kingdom Metazoa; phylum Mollusca; class Cephalopoda; order Octopoda; family Octopodidae; genus Octopus; species Octopus sinensis. Next base: position 85,505,101 of record NC_042997.1, on the reverse strand, counting down.
CCAGTTATAATACAGATAGATACATATACTTATATATGATACATATGCATATGTGTGTGTGCATAAAGATATATAAGTTATAATAATGAAGTCAAACTGAATAGTGATATTTTGAAACTCTGTAATATGTACATTTCAGGTCTGTGTAATGCAGAACAGGAAATGCATCCATTATGTAAGACCTTCCTCTGTTAAAGCAATTCAAAATATGCAGATATGCTAACAATGATTTGGAGTAGTCTGTTATATTTGACTTATGTAGAAAATTCTGGTACTATGCACTGCTTCTTAGAATAATACGAAATATATATTTACATGAAGTTAAATATATGTCTGGCCATAGAGTGACCAGACATATATTTGCATCCATAATGCACTTAGCTTTATAGAAAACTTGCCAGACTGCAATGGCTGTGGGCATATAAGCATTCTTTAAAGCAGGACTAGCCAACCTGAGGCACGCAGGCTGCATGCGGTTCACAGACTTTTATCTTGCAGCCAGCTTGATATTTTCTTGAAATGGGTTTATTGAAACAAACATTTTCAAAATTTTATCAAAAATTAAAGATTGTAATGTAAAGTAAAAAAGAAAGATACTACTATTTTTGAAACTATAATATTTCATGTTGAATCAACGATCATTCATTCACTATTGTAATAATAGCATGAGAAAGAAAAATGCTTTCAATTCTGTCAGTACACAGGCAGCCCTCAAAAAACTTTTTGTGATTAAAGTGGCCTGTAATGTAATTCAAGTTGGCAAGGCCTGCTTTAAACCATATATGTCTGTGACCATTGGAGTCTGATGTGTCATCTATAAAGCTAAGCACTTAATGAATGTGAAACCATTGGTCATTCTATGACTGGGTATACATTTAACTCCATGTAAATACATTACAGTGCTAACTTTTAGGGTGTGATTCGTTTTCAGATATATGAACCACTATATATATATATATATATATAGATATATATATATCATTATAGGTGCAGGTGTAGTTGTGTGGTTAAGAAGTTTGCTCCCAAACTACATGGCACCTTAGGCAAGTCTCTCCTACTATAATCTTTCGCCTGACTAAGGTCTTGCAAACAGATTTGGTAAATGGAAATCTGTCATGTGTGTGTGTATATATATATACGTGTGTGTGTGAGTGTGTGTGTGTGTGTGTATGAGTCTGATTTCATGTATTTTTGTGTCTCCTTATCTTGACATTATGTAACAGCTGTAAATGAGTGTCACTGTCATACAAGCAGTGTCATTCATTTCCATTATTCTGCAAAAACATTAATATTACCTTGCTTGTAAACAGGTGAGGGTTGGGGACAGAAAGGGCATGTGGCTGAAGAAATTCTGCCTCAATAAATTCTATCTGACCTATACAAGCATGGAAAAGTGTGTGTTAAAATGATGATGATGATGATGATAATAATGATATATATATTTATATATATATATATATGTATGAATATAAATGTGCTGATCACTTTGAAGTGCCAGACGCTGAAAGTGGAGGGAAGTTGTAGAAAAGGGAGTCCTAGAAGACATAGTACAAAGTATTGAAGGCTGATCTCAAAATACTGATCTTGCAAAGGAGACGACAGAGAATTGAGAAATGAGGTGCATTGCTATACTCAAGAAGACCCACCCACCATGACAGAATTGTGATCCTAAAACGGTGCTATGTAAAAAGTATTGGTGTGGATGCTGGTGTCACATAAAAAGCACTGGTGATGGTGCCATGTAAAAGATACCCAATATCATCTGTAAAATGGTTGGTGTTAGAAAGGACATCCAGCCATAGAAACCAGGCCAAAACAGACAATGGAACCTGGTGTGGCACTTGTCCTTGTGTGTTTCTGTTGAGCCATGCAACCCATGCCAGCATGGAAAACAGACATTAAATATTGATGACGATGATGATGATGTATATGTATATACATATAAATACATACGTGTATTTATACAGATGGCCTTTTAATTTGATTTTCTGGTATTTATATATTTCCTTTCCAATAAAATTTCCTTATACTCTTGATTTTGCTAAAATAAGCAGCATGTATGATGGCAAGGCCAAACATTTGCTTAGTCATTTTTTAATTACAGATCGACATTTTCTTTGGGCTATTTGCTTATTTATTCTTTACCGACCTTGGAAATAATTGCTGTTCTTTGAACATTTTGCCTAAACTTTATTGCATCAACCTTTTCTTTCCTCTTTTCTTGCATCATTTATAGTTTTCTCTGTTTTATTTGTTTATTTTGTTAGAATTTTATCTCTTTTTACTTTCTTTCCGATTCCTTATTAATTTCCTCATCTCTTCATTTCTTCTTCTTCTTCTACATGCACACATACATACACATCTGCACATTCCTATTATATGCATATATGTGTGTGTGTGTGTGTGTATGTATATATATTTATATACATATATGTATATATATATGTGTGTACATATATATATACATACATATATATATATATATATGTGTGTGTATATATATACGTGTGTGTGTGAGTGTGTGTGTGTGTGTGTATGAGTCTGATTTCATGTATTTTTGTGTCTCCTTATCTTGACATTATGTAACAGCTGTAAATGAGTGTCACTGTCATACAAGCAGTGTCATTCATTTCCATTATTCTGCAAAAACATTAATATTACCTTGCTTGTAAACAGGTGAGGGTTGGGGACAGAAAGGGCATGTGGCTGAAGAAATTCTGCCTCAATAAATTCTATCTGACCTATACAAGCATGGAAAAGTGTGTGTTAAAATGATGATGATGATGATGATAATAATGATATATATATTTATATATATATATATATATGTATGAATATAAATGTGCTGATCACTTTGAAGTGCCAGTCGCTGAAAGTGGAGGGAAGTTGTAGAAAAGGGAGTCCTAGAAGACATAGTACAAAGTATTGAAGGCTGATCTCAAAATACTGATCTTGCAAAGGAGACGACAGAGAATTGAGAAATGAGGTGCATTGCTATACTCAAGAAGACCCACCCACCATGACAGAATTGTGATCCTAAAACGGTGCTATGTAAAAAGTATTGGTGTGGATGCTGGTGTCACATAAAAAGCACTGGTGATGGTGCCATGTAAAAGATACCCAATATCCTCTGTAAAATGGTTGGTGTTAGAAAGGACATCCAGCCATAGAAACCAGGCCAAAACAGACAATGGAACCTGGTGTGGCACTTGTCCTTGTGTGTTTCTGTTGAGCCATGCAACCCATGCCAGCATGGAAAACAGACATTAAATATTGATGACGATGATGATGATGTATATGTATATACATATAAATACATACGTGTATTTATACAGATGGCCTTTTAATTTGATTTTCTGGTATTTATATATTTCCTTTCCAATAAAATTTCCTTATACTCTTGATTTTGCTAAAATAAGCAGCATGTATGATGGCAAGGCCAAACATTTGCTTAGTCATTTTTTAATTACAGATCGACATTTTCTTTGGGCTATTTGCTTATTTATTCTTTACCGACCTTGGAAATAATTGCTGTTCTTTGAACATTTTGCCTAAACTTTATTGCATCAACCTTTTCTTTCCTCTTTTCTTGCATCATTTATAGTTTTCTCTGTTTTATTTGTTTATTTTGTTAGAATTTTATCTCTTTTTACTTTCTTTCCGATTCCTTATTAATTTCCTCATCTCTTCATTTCTTCTTCTTCTTCTACATGCACACATACATACACATCTGCACATTCCTATTATATGCATATATGTGTGTGTGTGTGTGTGTGTGTATGTATATATATTTATATACATATATGTATATATATATGTGTGTACATATATATATACATACATATATATATATATATATATGTGTGTGTATATATACATATACATACATACATTTATATATGCACATATGTGTATATATTCATCTTTCTATCTACTTCTCTCTTTCTCTTCCCATAGAAGCAGCAAAAGCATATACATAAATGTACATGCATACAAACGCACACACACACACACACACACACACACACACACACACACACACACATGCACACGTGCATGCATGAGTGCAAAACACATACGAACATGAACTTATATAGATATATATCCTTGTATGTATGTATGTATGTATATGCATGCACATATATATATGTATATGCATGTGCTTAGGCATATGTATTTATGTATGTGTATGTGAGTACATATGTGTATACATTTATTTGTGTATGTGTGTGTATGTATGTGTGTGTGTGTGTGTGTGTGTGTGTGTGTGTGTGTGTGTGTGTGTGTGGTGTGTGTGTGTGCGTGTGTGTGTGTGCGTGTGTGTGTCCTTTTTTATTAAAGTTTTATCTGGAAATAGGAATCAATAATACAAACTATTTTCATCATTGTAAAGAATTTAGAAGTCTTTGGATGTTTGTTGATGTCTTTAGCTCTTGTTGATTGGAGTCAAACTGCTTCAAAATTTATTATCGAACAATGGTCTGGCACTACCCACCTCTTCCATGACATACATACTCAGAAACTTGTACCATATTACCTTTTTATTTTAAATTCTGTTTTTCACTATCTCTTTTTATTGTTTGAAGCATTCTTTGATCTTCCAGCCTTTATAAGACCAGTGAACTGGAGTGGCTATGAGTGACCTGGATTTGAAGGTCAGCAGATAGAATTGACCTGAATTTCTAACCTCTCAAGGCTACTATATTTGAGAAGTCTGATTTTATCACCTCAGAAATACGAAAATAATGCAGCAAAGAAATTGAATATTTTGCTACTGTTATATGATACTGTCCATCTAAAGACACCTAACCTAATATGAGATAAAATAGGGTAATTTTGGAAATCAAAAAGTCATTGCTATGCATCTTTATTACCTAAATTGATGAGTCCACAGAAATCTCATCTGATGTCCAGCTGCTTATATATGCAAGATATATTACTGAATCCCTGTATCACTCTTTTGTCCAGCCGAGTGAATACACTGCTGGTCACAGTCCGCTTCTTCACATTCTTGTAGCTCTCAAATGATGCCACCCCACTGGCTAGGTGGACAGGACAACATCCCCCCTGAACAAAATGCCAGTTCATTGTAGGGTTACACATTTACAGCTGAGTAGACTGGAATAACTTGAAATGCAGTACTTTTGCTTCAGAACACAACATGCCATCATTCTGGGATTTGAAATCATAATCTTGCAAGATATACATATCGAAGAAGGTAAAAAGAGAGAAAATAGAAAGCTTCTGAGAATGTGGTAAGTTTTATAAAACCTTTATATTGCAGGTACAAGGCCCATCTTCAGAAGAAAAACTGGAAATGTCAGTTATGGTAGGTTTAAAATTCCCTTGTCTTATGTAGTAGCAGTGAACTACAATGCTTGGGGAGGAAATCACAGAAAGACAAAATGTTCAAATAAACAACTCTTGTTTCCAACCTAGCATACCTCTAAACCTCATTTTACAGCACAAATTATAATTATTATTATTATTCATTAATTTATCTATGCACCCACACAGTTTCATCTATTCCATACCACGTTATAATAAACTTAAGAAACCCTATGTTTAATTCAATTCTCTCTCACTTTAACGCTCATCATAACTATTATTATTGTTCTACATACTGAAGGTTATAGCTATAGCTATAGTTAAAGTTAAGAATGCAATGTTCAATTCTGTTTCACTCTATAGTGCTCTTTATAATAATTATTATTGTTAAAGTGAAGTTAAGAAATCCAACTGTTCAATCCTGTTTACTCTTGCTCAAAATCTCGAAAATTCCATCTCTTCATGTTTTGTTTTCGACCAGCCTTAATTCCGGACTCTCTCTCTCTCTCTCAGTTTTGTTAACCACTTGCTCTTCCCATGTCGACTGTTGATTAGTAGCTCACTTTGTCTGTGGCTATGCACATTGGCTTCTGCGAGGGAATAGGGCAGCCACAGTGCTTTACTGTTCATGCACCACCTATACTGGAAGTCTTTATCCTCTGATCTCTACCGGATGTCTTTCTCCTGAGCACCTCTAACGGCTTACTATACAGAACACTTCCCCCTCCCTTTCCCTTCCATCCCTACCTAGTGTCTATCTCTTGTTGAATGTAGCGATTATGTATTGAATAGAATGATGGTGTAGTGTATGCAGGTTGAAGGCTATTTGTATGTTTATGAGATCTGCCAAGTGTGAGCTTTCTTTCAGATGCATGATGTTACTGTCCCCTATCTCAGGGTCTCACTGGCCCACACCTTCGATGTCTTCAGAGTTGGCACACTTAATGTTGGCACATTGAAAGGTAGGTTTGGTGAGATTGTTGAGATTTTTGAATGGAGGTGTGTAGATTTGTGCTGCATCCAAGAAGTAAGGTGGGGAAGAAGTTCTGCTAGATTTCTCACAGGCAAAGAACATAGGTATAAGATTTTCTGGGTAGGGAACACTGATGGGTTTGGGGCTGTGGCTATACTCCTTATGGAGAAATGAGTTGATAAGGTAACTGAGGTAGTCAGAGACTGTGATTGAATACTTAAGCTTAGACTAGTACTGAAACATGGATAAGCAACCATTATCTTGGCTTATGTCCCTCAACCAGAGCTCCCTGATGAATAGAAAGGCCGATTTTATGACACCCTCTTGCAGACTACCTCATCAACAAATGATTGGGACCTTCTCCTTGTGGCTGGCGACTTCAACGGGCATGTTGGACAACATCCAGGGAGCTTCCATGGTGTACATGGTGGCTATGGATTTGGTTCCCACAGTGAGGAAGGAACCAGGCTGCTGGTGTTCTGTGATGCAAATGATCTTATGATCTGTAATACTAACTTCAGGAAACCTGCCAGTCACTGTTTCACCTACCAGTCTGATGGGCACACTAGTCAGATTTACTACATTCTCACCAGAAAAGTGGAAAGATGGCTACTTATAAATGCCAAAACCTTCCCAGGTGAAGAATGCACCCCACAACATAGTTTAGTAGCTAGTGACTTCCGGATCAGGGCTAAATGGCTGCTCAGAAGATGACCAGCATGGAAAAGAAGGGTCTGGAAGCTTAAAGAATGGACAGAGATTTAGAAACATTATTTGAAGCTTTTGATGAAGAAGTGGAGGATGTAACATCACATAATGTGGGGGCAACTGGAGGTTCCTATGGGAGAACCTGTTGAAGGCAACTGATCAGATCTATGGTAGGTGCAAGGTCCCCTCTTGACCTAAGGTAATGTGGTGATGGAACAATGTAGTTGACAGGGCCATTAGAGAAAAGAAACTGGCACGGAAGGACTGGAAGAACAGTGGTAGCAGGGAATTGTATCAGATTGCCAGAAGAGAAGCTAGGAGACAGGTTTAATTAACCAGAGGGGAAGCAAAGAAAAAAATTTACCAATGTTCTGTGTCATGAGAACCAGAAACTTCAAGTGTTTTGTATTGCAAGGCAGTGTGTGAGAGAGAATTATGATGTCATAGGAGAGAAATGTATCTGCATGGATGATGGCTCACTTGCATTTAATGAGCTGCAAAGAGAGAAACTTGGAGACACAACTATGAAAGGTTGCTAAGTGAAGAGAATGAATGGGAGAAAGTGAGTCTGCCAAAAGTGAGTCCCTATAGAGGGACCAGCTATCCGGTAGACAAAGCAATTAAAGGTATGAAGACAGGGAAAATCCCTGGCCCATCAGGAATCACTGCAAAAATGCTTAAGATATCTGGCAGTGTAGGCTATAGTGTAGTTGCCCGTATAGTTGATCAGGTGATACATAAAGGAGTCATGCACAATGACTGGTGTAGCGGTGCCACGGTCAAGTGCTACAAGGGTAAAGGTGTTGCATTAGATATGAATAATTAGAGGTATAAAACTGTTGGACCAGGTGATGAAAGTCATGGAGAGGGTCATAGCTCAACTAATTAGGGAGAGAGTTAGTTTGGATGGGATGCAGTTTGGGTTTGTGCCTGGGAAAAGCACCACTGATGCTATATTTCTGGTAAGACATCTGCAGGAGAAATTCCTAGCCAAAGATAAAACTCTGAACTTGGTTTTCATTGACAGTTCCCCCATCACTTATCTGGTGGTTAATGCAGAAACTAGGGATAGATGAGTGGTTGATGAGAGCTGTACAAGCTATTTACTGAGATGTTGTCAGTAAGGGGAGGTTTGGCAATGAGTATAGTGAAGAAATCCAGGTAGCAGTAGGGGTTCACCAAGGATCACTGCTCAGTCCCCCCTTTTATTCATAGTCCTCCAGGCAATAACAGAGTAATTCACGATGGGCTGCCTCTCAGAGCTCCTCTATGCTGATGACCTTGCTCTAATAGCTGAATCACTACCAGAACTAGAGAAGAAGCTTCAGGTGTGGAAGCAAGGTCTAGAATCGAAGGGCTTTAGAATCAATCTAGTAAAATCAAAGTCTTAGTAAGTAGGAAGGCAGACATCACAAATCCCTTCAGGTAGCTGGCCCTGCTTGATCTGTAGAAAAGGCATAGGTAGAAACTCCATAAGATGTACCAGGTGTAAGCTATGGACACATAAAAGGTGCAGCAATACCAAAGGAAGGTTAATTGGGAAGATAGTTTGTGTGTGTGGAAAATGCTCAGGGGCAATAAACACTGAAAATGTGCAGAAAACAGATTCCATCACATGCCAGGAGAAATAACTAGTAGTTGATAGCTTCCATTACCTAGGTAACCCAGTCAGTAGCAGGGGTGGATGCTATGAGAGTGTATTTGCTAGAATAAGAAGTGCCTGGGCAAAATTCAGAGAGCTCCTACCTCTACTGGTAACAAAGAGCCTCTCGCAAAGAGTGAAAGGTAGACTGATGCATGTAAGCAAACAGCCATGTTACACAACAGTGAAACACGGGCTGTAACTGCTGAGGACATGTGTAGGGTTGAAAGAAATGAAGCTAGTATGCCCCGTTGGATGTGTAATGTCAGTGAGCACACCTGACAGAGTGTAAGCGCTTTGAGAGGAGAGTTGGACATAAGAAGCCTCAGATGTAGTGTGCAAGAGAGACGACTGTGCTGGTATGGTCATGTGTTGTGTATAGATGAGGACAGCAGTGTGAAGAAGTGTCACATCCTAACAGTCGAGGGAACCTGGGAAAGAAGTAGACCCAGGAAGACATGGGATGAGGTCGTGAAGCATGACCTTCAAACGTTGGGCCTCACAGTGGCAATGACAAGTGACTGAAGTCTTTGGAGATATGCTGTGCTTGAGAAGACCCAGCAAGCCAAGTGAGATTGTAGCTGTGGCCAATGCCAGCGTCACATAACCGGCCCATTTAAAAGTGCCCTTCAATCGTCAAGCAATATGCTGTGCTTCAGAAGACCTGTTGAATCAAGTGATATCGTTGTTGTGGCTGATGCCAGTGCCGCCTGACTGGTGTCCATGCTGGTGGTATGTAAAAAGCACCATTCAAGCGTGGTTGATGCCAGTGCTTCCTGACTGGCCCCCTGCCAGTGGCACATAAAAAGCACCCACTACACTCACACAGTGGTTGGTGCTAGGAAGGGCTTCCAGCTGTAGAAATCTTGCCAGAACAGACTGGAGCTTGTTGCAACGTCCTGTCTTGCTAGTCCTCAGACAAACCATCCAACCCATGTCAGCATGGAAAGCAGATTTTAAACGATTATGATGATGATGATGATGATATATATATATATATATATATATATATATATATACATATATATTGTGAAAAAGAATTCTTGTTTTATGAGGCATGGAGAGGAGAAAGAAAGAAGATATATATATGAAGTTGTATCGTTAAGTTTATTGTTAAAGTCAGTCTTTCATAGAAAACTGTCAGTCAGGTGAAAAGCTGATAAAGTTCCTGCAATACTACGTTGTTCTTAGTAAGAATGTCAAAAGTTAAGCCTGTTGTAAAGAACATATACTGTCAAATTCATAGATATGCATTGTATACAAAGACACTGCATCTGACACTCAAATTCTTTCTTGATGATACTGTAGCCATAGTGAACTTTACTCAAATCTCTTCATCTGGACACAAGGATACAGCATTTCTTATATCAAAAATGAAATACAGAGGGAAAGACACTTTAGTTACCACATAAGGGAGACGATTTTTCAAGGGGTAATACAGTAGCATGAGTTGCTGTGATAAAAAATGACAAAATACTTTTTGAGAATGCCGCAATATAAAGTAATTAAACTTTCTGATAACAATTAGAAGGTAAAGCTAACCTTGAATGATATTTTCTTAAAACTTAATACAACCAACAAGTTATTTCAGGAACTTAGTGACTGTTATACTCTTTGTTAACAAATTAAAATTATTCCAGATGAAACTTGAGTTGTGGAAGGTAAAACTGAAGGTGGGTCATTACGACATTTTTGAGAATATGAGTGAAAACATCATACTGCTAGAAACAGAAGACTCCATTGACGTCAGTATTAGCTCAAAAGTATTTTGATGGTGAAATAGATTCTTATTCTTCTTATATCGGTTTCAAATTTTGGCTCAAAGCCAGCAATTTCAGAGGAAGGCTAAGTCAATTACATCGGCTCTATTGTTTAACTGGTATTTAATTTATGACTACCAAAAAGAATGGAAAGCAAAGTCGACCTTGGTAGAATTTGAAGTCCAGCGGTTAGGACATGAAATGCCACTAAACATTTTATTTGCTTCTTTTCTAATTTTTCTTATATTAATAGTTTGGATTACTGATGCATTCAAAATTCTTTCAAAATTAATCCCTGATCATCATCATCATCATCATTTAAAGTTCATCTTCCATGCATGCATGGGTAGGATGGCTGACAGGAGCTGGCCAAGTAGAAAATCTACTCAAGGCTACTGTGTCTGTTTTGGCAGGGATTTTACAGCTGGATGCCCTTCCTAACACCAACCAGTTCACAGAGTGGCCTCAATGCTTTTTATGTGGTACTAGCACAGGCGAAGTTAGTTTTGGCAAGATTTTTACTGCTGGATGCCCTTCCAAATGCCAGCCATGTTACAGTGTGGACTGGATGCTTTTAATGTGGCACCAGCACTGGCAGTGTAACCAAGTAACTCACAAGACAAGGAATTATGAGAGGAGCAGGGCGTTTGTGTCAGAGGATGAAAGTTAGAGTGTGACAAAGCGACAAAGAGACAGAAGCAGGTGTCTTGCCACAACAGAGGGGACATTAGAGGAGTTGATCCAGTATCAAATGATGAAATGTTAGAGTGTAACAGAGAAATAGAGAGACAGAAATAGGTGACTTGCTATAAAGGAGGTACATGGTTACTCAGTGAGAGAGAGAGAAAGAGAGAGAGAGAGAGAAAGAGAGAGAGAGAGAGAGAAAGTGAGAGAGAGAAAGAAAATAGAGAGTGAGAGAGAGGTACAGAAAGAGGCCAGAAACAAGTGTGCTGATGTAAAGGTGATACTTGGTTACCTAGTCAGAGGAAAAGCAAGAGAAGGAGAGAGAAAGTAACCAAAGGAAAGAGAGAGAGAGAGCGAGAGAGAGAGAGAGAGTAGGAAAGAGCAAAAGTGTAAGAGAGAGTAGAAGAATGGCGTGTGAATATGAGTGCAGAACCTGGTTAGAAAAATAGGGAGTGGGTGGTGGTGGGGGTGATACAGTGATGATTGACACATAGACTTGTGGAATTTATAAATGATTTCATGATCAAAAATATTTGTGAAATGTCTTCCCCAACAATATTCTGATGTTCAATGGCAAAGACTTACGCATCTTTATCTAAACAATGTGTGGGGAGCTTTAACTGTTCTCAATTCTTAACCATTGAGAACAAAGTTTTTCCAGAACAAGGTTCAAAAAGTGCTGTCATTAGAGGATGATATGCAGCTAGCTGTCTCTCTCTTAATCTCTGCCTAAATTTGAGTTACTTTCAGTTACTTGCTGGAAAGAGCCTAGCTGATCCATCTCATGGAAAAAAAGTAACATTAAATTAAATTAAAATGATCAACAAAATGTACATGTCTATTCTTTGTAGGTGTATTGCAAAAATCAGCATTACTTGGAACTGTATGCATATTGCATAAAGTACTGTCTGTCTGAGGTTCTTCTTGTGACTTGACAGACAGTAGAAAGATCTGGTAGACACAATACCTTCAATCAACAACCTCACAATATCGGATACTGTGCAACATCTTAAATAATAATGATAATCCTTCCTGCTAAAAGCACAAGTCCTGAAACTTGTGGGGGGGGGGGAACAAGTCGATTACATCGATCCCAGTGTGTAACTGGTATTTAGTTTATCAACCCTGAAAGGATAAAAGGCAAAGACGACTTAGATTGAATTTGAACTCAGAACATGAAGGCAGACAAAATATGACTAAGCATTTCACCCAGTGGGCTAACAATTCTATATGCATGCACACACACACACACACACACACACACACACATACACACACATGTATGTACATATGTGTATACATATATCTATGTCTGTGTGTATACATATACATAGATATACATGTATATATATAATATATATATATATATATATAGACGCAGGAGTGGCTGTGTGGTAAGTAGCTTGCTTAGCAACCACATAGTTCCGGGTTCAGTCCCACTGCATGGCATCTTGGGCAAGTGTCTTCTGCTATAGCCCCGGGCCGACCAATGCCTTGTGAGTGGATTTGGTAGACAGAAACTGAAAGAAGCCCGTCGTATATATGTATATATATATATATATGTGTGTGTGTATGTTTGTGTGTCTGTATTTGTCCTCCTAGCATTGCTTGACAACCGATGCTGGTGTGTTTACGTCCCTGTCACTTAGCGGTTCGGCAAAAGAGGCCGATAGAATAAGTACTGGGCTTACAAAAGAATAAGTCCCGGGGTCGAGTTGCTCGATTAAAGGCGGTGCTCCAGCATGGCCACAGTCAAATGACTGAAACGAGTAAAAAAAAAAAAAAAAAAAATATATATATATATATATATATATATGTATATATATGTATGTGTATGTATATATATATATATATATGTTTATATATGTATGTTATATATGTGTGTGTGTATGCATGTGTATGTATATATACATATATATTATATATACATACACATACATATATATATTATACATATATATATATATATATGTATGTATATATATATGTATGTGTATGTATATATATTATATATATATATATATATATATATATATATACATACACATGCATACACACACACATATATATACATATATATATAAACAGATCTACATCCATACAAATACATACATCTACAGTACTCTAGCACTGAGCTTGTTTGATTATTCTGGTGAGAGGGTACAGTAATAAGTTAGATCAATGATGGCCAAAATATTTCATTATTTTGATGTTGACCCTCCCACCCATGTTCAGCAGTTGGAGGCTGGAGAGCAGAATTAGAAAATATGTGTTTGGCAAAAAAAGAAAAGGAAGAAAAAGCCCAACAAATTAGAAAAAACAAAACAAAGGAGAAGTTATTTTCTAATGTTGAAGATGATAGAAAGTTGGCCGAATGCCTGACTAATGAGGAGAGAAAATCTGAAACTATTGACGCAAAAGATGTAGAACTACATTTAAGTCACATGTACAATCACACACACACGCACGCACACACACACACACACACACACACACACACACACACACACACACACACATACACTCACTCACACACACATGCATGCTCATACATATATACATACACACACACACACACATATATATATACACATACATAATATATATATGTTTATATGTGTGTAATATATATATATATATATATATATATATCGATAGCTAGATAGATAGATAGACAGATACATACATGCATATATATATATATATATAGAGAGAGAGAGAGAGAGAGAAAGAGAGAAACACACACACATATATAGTATATATGTATATCATACATTTATATATATATTTGTACATATATATATATATGTTTATATGTGTGTATATATATATATATACATACACACACACACACACCACACACACACCACACACACATATACATATATTATATATATATATATATATATATGTATATATATATATGTGTGTGTGTATATATATATATTATATATATATATATATATATATAGTAAAGAAATCATCATCATCATCATCATCATCGTTTAGCGTCCGTTTTCCATGCTAGCATGGGTTGGACGGTTCTACTGGGGTCTGTGAAGCCAGAAGGCTTCATCAGGCCCAGTCAAATCTCGCAGTGTTTCTACGGCTGGATGCCCTTCCTAACGCCAACCACTCCGTGAGTGTAGTGGGTGCTTTTTACGTGCCACCCGCACTGGTGCCAGACAGAGCTGGCAAACGGCCATGAACGGATGGTGCTTTTTATGTGCCACCGGCACGAGGGCCAGGCGAGGCTGGCAACGGACACGAAACGGGGCGGTGCTGGCAACGGTTGTGAAACGGAAAGTTCTCTTACATGCCACGGCACTGGTAACACATCTGCAATTTCCATTGATCGATTTCCATTGATCGATTTCCATTGATCGATTTCGATTCTGATCGTCACTTGCCTCAACGGGTCTTCACAAGCAGAGTTTTGACATGCCACCGGCACTGGTAGCACATCCGCAATTTCCATTGATCGATTTCGATTCTGATCCTCACTTGCCTCATCACGTCTTCACAAGTAGAGTTTTGTGTCCCAAGAAGGGAAGGTATGCATACGTAGGCTGGCTCCATCCCATGTAGAAGGCCACGGGTTATGGACTCATATATATATGTACATTTTATTAAACTGGTGAGTCTAGTAAAAAGCATTTTAGTATTGTTTGAGAACACCTTCAGTGACTAACATTGAGTGCACTTCTTATAAACCTGTTAGTAGAAGAAATTGATTTAATGCTGTGAATGTTGATGGGTGTATCTTTCATCTTTTATCATTTAATTGTTTCAGTCATTAGATTGTGGCCATGCTACAGCACCACATTGAAGAATTTTTAGTTGCATGAATCAAGCCCAGTACTCATTATTTATTTGTAAAGCTAGGAACTTATTCAATCAGTTAACCTTGCTGAACTGCTAACTAATGGAGACACAAATACACCAACACTTGTTGTTAAGCAGTGGTGGAGGAAAAACAGAGGCACAAAACTACACACACACACATATATATATATATATATATATGTATTTCTCTTCTATTTTTTAAAATATTATAAACTTTCCACTGAGGATGGAGCTGGTTTCTAATACAAGGTTCCATCTTTGGGATGTAGCTAACACAGATGAATTCACATTGGGAACTTGAGAAAAGTCTTGCGTATTTTTACTGTTCCACTCACAGATTGCACTTGTAATGTACGAATTAGCCGGTCGATTTCTCCTTTAAGCATTTACTAACAAAACCTAGTTCCCTAATTATTATTGGTATGAATATGAATTCATAGTCTGGATATAGAAGCTGGAGGTTTCGGAGCAGCTGTCCATAGATATTTTCTTTTTCTTTTGATTTTCAAAAAGATATTTATATCTGCAGGGCCACCAACCTCTATGATAGTACATACCTTCACTACTCTGTCCCAAACAACAATATCTGACCTGTTATGCTTATATTTGACAGAAGTTTTGATGGGAATATTCCACCAGTATTCCTTGAGTTGGTGTTTATTAATGTATTCCATAACAGAGGGATTTTCTAAGTTTATTTCAGGACAGTCATTTTACAGATGGCATTGTAAATTGTTTTAACAACAACATTGTGCCACATAGGGAGGTAGTACTATGATGACGTCTTAGGACAGCTGCTAATAACAAGCGTAATGTCTTACACAGAAACATGACATAGCCTACACATGCGGTTGCACCTTGGGATTACAAAAGCGTCACTGTCTCTCTTGTTTGCCAAGTACTTTGTAGCAATCTCTTGTTCCTGGATTGCAAATGCATAGCCTTCAAAGTGTGATGTGATGTAGTGGTCTTGTGTCCAAGAGAGGCTGCGCTTCATGTCAATTCTACTGTCTTCTTCAAGCTTCCTGGCAACATACCCATGCATGTTTTTTGTATGCTGAGTGCTTTTCATCCAGGTCTTCTTTGAGGTAAGACTGTTTTGGGGCTGTATGTATGTATGGATGTGTAGGGGACTGAGACTTCTGGCAGTTTGCTGTGTTTGAGAAGACACACCAAGCTATGTAAAAGCATGGTTGCCCTTGCATACAAGCTCATCCCTCGCAACCCTCTCTAGCTGTGCATCCCTAATGTTGCAGACTTGTGAGTGCTGGTGCCAGCTAAAAATCACCCAGTATATTCTGTAAAGTGTTTGACATTAGGAAGGGCATCCAGTCATAGAAACCATACCAAGGCAGATGTGGAGCCTGAACGGCCCTTCAGTTGGTCAGCTTCCGTCAAACCATCCAACCCACATCCAGGTCTTTGAGATAAGACTGTTTTGGGGTTGTATTTAATGTCCGCTTTCCATGCTGGAAAGCAGACATTAAATAACGATGTCGATGATAATATATATATATGTGTGTATGTATATAGAATGGGCTTCTTTCAGTGTTCCTGCTTACCAAATCCAAGGCTTTAGTCAGCCTGGGACTATCGAAGACACTTGCCCAATGTGTCATGCAGTGGGACTGAACCTGGAATCAAAGTGGTTGGGAAGCAAACTTCTTACCACACAGCCACACCTGCACCTATATTTATATACATACATACATACATACATATATATATATATATATATATATATATATATACCCTGTAGTATACTGATTCAGCACATCTGCTTTCTGTAACTATCTGATGTCATCAACAGTATGGATATAAACTCTACAGGATTAACTTCAGTTATTCCTCCATGTCTGTCAAGTATATAACAAATGAGAGAAAGAGAAAATAAAATTCACAAGATTCTTTATTAATCACATCGATCATTTCAACCCATCTTGCATCAGTCCCTTGAAACAAGTGAAACAGTTTATTGAGTAAGGTACCTTTTGAAAAGTCACCTTGCAAATCACATCTGCACAGAAGAATGCACCAACCTGTTTTCCAGAATCTCACTCATGAGGGGCCGATGCAAGATGGGTTCAAATGATTGGTGTGATTAATAAATAATCTCATGAATTCCATTTCCTCTTCCTCTCATTTGTTTTACATATATATATATATTTATATATATATATATACATGCGTATAAGAAGGGATAACCACTAAGTAGACATCCAAAAGAATTTGTGGTTAGATTGTAGGTGATCTTCTTCTAGCATATTGGATGTCCCTTCTTATATGCATGTATTACAATTTTTCTGAATTTTCAGATTTTTCTATATGCTAGGCTACTGGTTTTAAATAGATGTTAATTAAATTAATATTCAATTTATCACCCTCATTATTTAAATTTATATACATATATATATATATATATATATATATATACACACACACACACACGCAATCCCAATAATAAGAAGAAGGCAAAGAAAATTCTTTAACACATCTTTAATGATTCATAACAATTGTTTCTGTATCAAGTGAAAATTTATGTAATGTTTACAGTTTTAGGCATTAAAGAGACATTTCATCAGATTTGCATTAAAGGTGTGCTGTCACATTGTGCATCTTCCCGGCCTTGTTGTCACTTTGAATTTTTGTGTGAACTGGTGTGGCAAGCAGAGTTTGTACAGAAATAATTGTAAAGAATCATTAAAGATGTGTTAAAAAATTTTCTCTGTCTTCTTATTCTCTAGATTATTTACTCTTCACTAAACCCACTTTACGGTGTGATCGCTGTGAAACAAAGATTTTCTACACCTGAGGAATTCTGGCACTGGCCTGGAACCCAACAGTGTTGATAGCCCACTTTATGGGTCCAGTGCTTCTCTGGAAATACCCCAGCTTTACATGCCACCAGGACCTAAGACTTTTGCTCCGTGCTGCATATACACTTTGTGTGTGTGTTTGGGTGTGTGTGTGTGTGTGTATGGGTGTGTGTGTGTGTGTGTATGGGTGTGTGTGTGTGTGTGTATGGGTGTGTGTGTGTGTGTGTATGGGTGTGTGTGTGAATATATATATATATATATATATATGTACATATATATATGGAACAGACTAGCCAGTTTGCTTTCATCGGTGCCCCAAGAATGCCATCCCTGAGTCTCTCCAAGAATGTCATCGCACTTCCCACTACTAATCCTCTATAAATTTCTAAAGAGGAACGTTCACCAATCCCATTGCCTGACTAGTAGAAAGTTCTGAATGCCTGATGATATTCTAGGTGCAAGGCACCCATTCTCAATCTTTTCTTCGCTCAGGACTGCACCTCTGCCAAGGGGATGAGCTGTGGAAAGATGAACCTCATGAATGGAGCCCACACATGCTCCCCATCCACAATGACAATAATGATAATCCTTTCAACTACAGGCACAAGGCCTGGAATTTGTGGGGAGGGGGATAGTTGCTCACATCAGCTCCAGTACTTGACTGGTACTTAATTTATCAGCCCCAAAAAGATGAAAGACAAAGTCAATCTTGATAGAATTTGAACTCAGACAAAATACTGCTGATCATTTTGCCCAGTGTACTAATGATTCTACCAGCTTGCTGCCTTCAATAATAATAATAATATTAATAACAACAACCATAGACATCTCTAATAGGCACAAGGCTACAAATTTGGAGAAGGGAGTTAATTGATTAAACCAACTCTAATAGTTGACTGGCACTTAGTTTATTGACCCCCCAGAAAGATGCAAGTCAAAACTGTTCCCACTGGAAGTTGAATTCAGGAAATAAATGGACATAATTAAATATTGCAAGAGATTTTGTCTGGTATTCTACTAATTCCTGCACACACCGTCACACAAATATACATTTTATATATATATATATATATATATATATATATTATAAATATATGCATGTACATATACACACACACACACACACACACGTGTGTATATACATACATGTGTGTGTAAATGTGGGAGCGTGAGGTATGTGTGTAAACTGTAATATAATATGTAATATATATAAGTGTTATAGAAATGAAGTATCTTTCTGTTTATGTTCACACCAGCCCTCTCTGTATTTATTAGTCTTTCTTTGACACATGGTTATTGTTTTTAATGAATTCAGTTCTTCTTTTGTCTATGTTTGTAATAACACTGCTATTCATGTATTGTCAATAGAGCTAAAGTTATTATTGCGCACATATTGATTTTTGCAGAGAAATATGGTGAGAAAATTGGGTGAAGAGAGAGACGCAGCAAAAATACAGCCCTTAAATTGAATAGCAGAATATATTTGGAAACATGAGAAGTTGTTTAAGTGAGTGTAAAAATCTTTAGAAAAAGAGCCAAATGTGCAATTTACTAGCAACGGATTCACATGACAGATATTTGTTTTCTGATTGAATGTTCTGGTTTCAAGCTAAATTCCTTATTTATGTCAAAAAAAGAAAAAAAGAAAAAAAAAAGAAAAAGTAACCCTCAAAAATAACTAAAAAATAACTATGAAAACCATTCCTGATATAAAGCTAAGCATAATCAGATTCTCATTTAATTGAGATCAGCTAAAGAAGCTCAAGCTTTTTTAGTTCATAATTTAGCCGTTTTCCCTCCTAATCAGGAGGATCAATTGATCCAATGCTTAAATTTAGTTCTAGTAATGTTAAGCAGAGACAGTGATTCTCTCCTTTGGTTGGAAGCTGATCAATAAAATCTTCATAAAATCCAGTCCTGCTGTTTCAATTAGGTTACTGGCAGAAACTATCTACAAATGGAGACTACATTATTATCATTATTATTATTATCGTTGTTGTTGTTATTGTTGTTCTAAGGTGGCAAGCTGGCAAACAAATCATGCCCGCCGAAATACTTAGCAGCATTTCATCTGTCTTAATGTTCTGAGTTCAAATCCCACCGTGGTCAACTTTGTCCTTCATCCTTTTGGGGTTGATAAATTAAGTACCAGTGAAACACTGAGGTCGATGTAATCAACTAGTACCCTCCCACCAAAATTTCAGGCCTTGTACCATAGATTATTATTATTGTTGTTGTTGTTGTTATCTTTAAGGTGAGCTGATAGAATCATTAGTGCGCCAGTCGAAATGTTTAGAGGCATATTTTCTGGCTTTAAATTCTGAATTCAAATTCTACAGAAGTTGACTTTGCCTTTCTTCCTTTCGCGATCAGTAAATCAAAAATCAATTTAGCACTGAGGCTAATGTAATCTGATAGCCCACTTCCCGACAATATTTCAAGCCTTGTTCCTAATGTAGAAAAGCTTTGAGTTCGCCTTTCCTCCTTTTGGAGTTGATAAAATAAGTACCAGTTGAGCACTGGGGTCAATGTAATCTATCCCATCTCTCGAAATTGCTAGCCTTGTGCCAAAAAATGAAACCATTATTATTATTATTATTGTTGTTGTTGTTGTTATTGTTACTGTTGTTGTTATTATGATTATTATTATTATTGCTATTATTATTGTTGTTGTTGTTTTTGTTATTATTATTATTTTTATTATTATTATTATTATTGAATGAGAGAGCAGTGCGTGCCATCAAAGTGACACTAGGATAAAATATACGAAGCCCAGTATACCCATCTTGACTACCCATCTGATAAGGGTACACTAGGCACATGCATCACAACCATATGTGCGCGACATTGTGATCTCATATCAAGATAAACAGGACATGACCTTGCAGGTGGGGCCCAGTTAGAATTTTCTTCTGGTCGAGTAACCCATCCCACTCAAAAGGTCCCTGAGTAAGGGTTGTTTAAAGATGTTGAATGAAACACCCATGTTTCCAGAGGTAAATTATTCAAACCCCAAAGAATCCCTCTCAACACATGGCTATGATGCTCCCCAACTACTTCTGTTCGTGATCAGAGATGCACATATTGTCAGCCACTAAGGGACATGCTCAGCTGGTTAAGATCAAACAACTGACAAGCAAATCTGTGGTATTGAGCAGAATATTTGCTGTAGCCCATCTTTTATACCAGGACAAAACAACGTACATGATAACACTTCCAATCAGTTAAAATCAGAAGCCTAGAGAGTCACTGCCTGGTACTGCATCAGGGCATATTATTATTATTATTGTTATTATTGTTATTATTATTATTATTATTATTATTATTATTATTATTATTATTACTCTGAGGTTGCATGACCTAGTGGTTAGGGTGTGGGACTCATGATCGCAAGATCGTGGTTTCAATTCTTGGACTGGGTGGTGTATTGTGTTCTTGAGCAAAACACTTCATCTAATGTTGTTCTGCAATCACTTTCACACCTGATGCATGGTACACCATGTACCTGTTCAGGCAACATTGAATTGATAGAGTGAGCTAATGCACAGCAAATACACTTGATCACTACAAACCAATCGTTTATTTGCGCAGGTCATGTGGCAAAAAGCTGAACACTCATGTCATCGACACGAGAGTCAATCATCATCATCATCATCAACATCATCACCATCCTCCTCCCCCTCCCCCTCCCCCTCCCCCTCCTCCTCCTCCTTATCATCATCGTCATCATCATCATTATCATCATTAAGCTGGTGAGCTGGCAGAATTGTTAGCATGCTGGGCAAAATGCTTAGAGTTATTTCGTCTGTCTTTTAAGTTTTGAGTTCAAAATCTGCCAAGGTCAACTTTGCCTTTCATCCATTTGGGTTTGATAAATGAAATACCAGTGAAATACTGGAGTTGATGTAATTGACTAGTCCCCTCTCACCAAGATTTCAGGCCTTGTGCCTTTAGTAGAAAAGATTATTATCATTAAGCTGGCAAATGACAAACATTAGCATGCTGGTCAAAATGCTTAGCAACATTTCTTCCGGTTTCATAATCTGAGTTCTAATCCTGTTAAAATTGACTTTATCTTTCATTCTTTCGGTGTCAGGGAAGTAATACCAGTTGAGCTCAGCAATAATAATAATAATAAAATAATAAAATAATAACGATAATAATAATAATAATAATAATAATAATAATAATAATAATAATAATAATAATCATTATAATAATCATAATAATAAAATAATAAAATAATAATGATGATAATAATTATGTTTATATATATATATATATATATATATATATATATATATATGTATATATATATATATGTATGTGTGTAGATGTTTGTGCATCTGTGTTTGTCCCTCAAACATTGCTTGACAACCGATGCTGTTGTGCTTACATCCCTGTAACTTAGCAGTTCGGCAAAAGAGACCAATAGAATAAGTAGTAAGTAAGCTTACGAAGAATAAGTCCTGGGGTTGATTTGCTCAACTAAAGGTGGTGCTCCAGCATGGTCACAGTCAAATGACTGAAACAAGTAAAAGAGTATAATAATGATAATAATAATAATAATATACATCATTTTTCTGAACTTGTCTTCAACGATTCAGCCTGAGGCTATAGTAGAAGACATTTGCTCAAGATTTCATGCAGTGTGACTGAAACCAAAACCATGTGGATGTAAATAAACTTTATAACCACATAGGCATGTCTGTGCCCATATGTAAGTATGTATGTATGTGTGTGTATGTATGTATGTATGTATGTATTATGTATGTATGTAAGCATGCATGCATACATGTATGTACGTATGTATGTATGTATGTATGTATGTATGCATGTATGTATGCATGTATGTATGCATGTATGCATGCATGCATGTATGTATGTATGTATGTATGTATGTATGTATGTATGTATGTATGCATGCATTCATGTCCATATATAGGTTTGTTTGTATATATGTACATATGCATGCATGCATGTATGTATATATGTAAGTATCTCTCTCTTCTGTTTTAAATTTTTTAAATTCTTCCTTTGAAGGAGCTGGCTTCTACCAAAAACACAAAGCTCTGTCATTGGAATCCATTTTCCATACAGGTATGGGTTAGACGGTTTGACATGGGGCTGTTGTGGTTTGATATGGTTTCTATGGTTGGGTACCTTTCCTAATGCCAACCACTTTACAGTGTGGGCCGGGTGCTTTTTACATGGCACCAGCACGGGTGTGTTTATGCAGCACTAGCACAAGTGTATTTTATGTGGCACCAGCACTTGTAAAGGAGAAGCTTGTATGTATAGATGACAGCAATTTTACTTAACTTGATGCATCTTCTCAAGTACAGCAAATTGCCACAATTCTTGGTCCATTGTCATTTCCTCATTGAGGCCCAGCATCTGAAGTTCCTTTCTCACTACTTCAAACCATGTCTTCCTGAGTCTACCCTTTCCACAGGTTCCCTCTGCAATTAGAGTTCAGTTCTTCTTAATACAGTTGTACTCATTCATATGCATCACATATAGTCTTCATCACAGCATAGTCTTCTCTCATGCTCACAACATCTGATGCTTCTTATACTCAGTTTTCCTCTTAAATCATTTACATTCTGTAGTGCATGCATACTGACATTACCTGTTCATTGAAGCATGCTAGCTTCATTTCTTTCAAGCCATCACAAGACCTCTGTCTCACTGCCATGTAGCATAACTGTTCGTATACAGGTATGTATGTATGTATGTATGTATGTATGTATGTATGTATGTATGTATGTATGTATGCATGCATGCATGCATGCATGTATGTATGTATGTATGCATGTATTCAGGCATGCATGCATATATGAATGCATACATGCATGCATGTATGTATGCATGCATGCATGTATGTATGTACATATGCATGCATGCATACATACATACAAAATTTTGTTCTAATAGAACATTCACATCTAAGTGGGGATAAATATACCTCTTGGCATTGATACTGCTTTTGTTGCTAATATATATATTTTTTTAATGCTAGTTTCTTATGAAAATAACCCTACATCAGTTTTTAAGAGGTTGTAATGGAAAGATATGTACAAATCTAGAATAAGCTAAATTTATCCCAGTTTGGGAACTCTTGCTTTACATAGTTGTAGGACCTGCTTGAAACTATAACCATAACTCACTCAACTCACTCATTGTTTCAAAACAGACAGAAATATTTGGAAATATAGTCCTTTAGTTTTATAGGTGCTGTTTAAGAATATTTCCTTTTGTTATTAGATAGCCACATCACTTTAATAATTTATAGGAATGGTCTTCTAGATTGCCACATCACTTTAATAATTCATAGGAATGGTTTTCTTCTTCCATGACATGAAATTCTAAGACGTGCTTTATTTAAGTTTGACTTTTTCCTGCTACTGATATGTTTTAGGCTTATATCATATCAATTTTCATTTGTCTAAAGAACAAGAAGTTAAATATTTTGAGTCTTAATCTCATACAGCAGATTTTGTAAAGCAATTAATTTAGTGACTTTCCTTTAATCAGTATTCTGTGAATCCCTTTGGGACTCTAGTTTCTTTTTGTCTAATTCATGAATAATATAGTTGCCTGTAGGTGCAGGTGTGGCTGTTTATTAAGAAGCTTGCTTCCCAACAACATGGTTTCAGATTCAGTCCTACTGCATGGCACCTTGGGCAAGTATCTTCTACTATAACCTTGGGCCGACCAAAGCCTTATAAGTGGACTTGGTAGACAGAAATTGAAAGAAGCCTGTTGTATATATATATCATAGCATCATAATTTTGAAATATCTATAAAACCATCAAAATCTTGTTTATTTTTATGCTTTTTGATTTATTATTAGTTTTGCTTAATATGTTTTGCTAAAATTGCTGTTTCTTTTCAGTTATCATCAGAAAAAGGTAATTAATATTCATTTAAGTGACAGATCTATCGAACTTTCAAAGAGGTCAAATTGTTGGTGCTCATATGGCAGGTGCTAGTGTAATGAAAGCAACCGAAATGTTTGGTGTATCAAGAAGTACTGTCTCAAAAGTAATTACAGCCTTTGAGATAGAGGGAAAAACCTCTTCGTCAAAACAAAACTCCGGAAGAAAATCAAAACTTTCAGATGGGAACCGTCGGACTCTTATGGGAATTGTCAGAAAGAATCACAAAAGTACAGCTCACAAAGTTACTGCAGAGCTTAATGACCACCTCAAGAGCCCAGTTTCCAAAAAAACTGTTTGCCGGGAGTTGCACAAAGCCAGATTTCATGGGAAGGCTGCAATCAGAAAACCAGTACTTTCAAAAACAAACATTGCAAAGTGTTTAGAGTGGAGTAAAAACCTACAGAATTGTTTCCTAGAGCAGTGGAAGAATGTTATTTTCCTGAACAAGTCATCGTTTACCTCATTTCCAACCACCAGCCAAGTATACGTGTGGAGACAGCTAAAAGAAGCATTTGACTCAGACTGCCTTCTTCCAACTGTTAAACATGGAGGAGGATCTGTGATGTGGTGGGGCTATATCTTGGAAATCCACTGGTGCAATGGCTTCCCTTCATGGCAGAATTAATAGTCAAGACTATTTAAGCATTTTGTCTGATCAAATTCATCCGATGATTGGGAAACAGTTTCCAGAGGGAAACACAATCTTTCAGGATGATAATGCACCAATTCACAAAGCTAAAGTTGTTAGTGAATGGCACGAGGAACATTCTGGTGAAGTCTCACTGCATGGCACCTTGGGCAAGTGTCTTCTACAATACTATAGCCTCAGGTCGACCAAAGCCTTGTGAGTGGATTTGGTAGACAGAAACTGAAAGAAGCCCCTCATATATATGTATATATATGTGTGTGTGTGTGTGTGTGTGTGTGTGTGTGTGTGTGTGTGTGTGTGTGTGTGTGTGGTGTGTGTGTGTATGTGTGTTTGTGTGTGTGTGTCTGTGTTTGTCCCTAACATCCCTTGACAACCGATGCTGGTGTGTTTGTGTCCCTGTAACTTAGCGCTTCAACAAAAGAAACTGATAGAATAAATACTAGGCTTACAAAGAATAAGTCCTGGGTTCAATTTGCTCGACTAAAGGCGGTGCTCCAGCATGGCCACAGTCAAATGACTGAAACAAGTAAAAGAGTAAAAGAGTAATTTATCGTGTTTTATGTGATGAACTTTTCAAACACTTAAGAAACTCAAAAATTCAGAAAAAAACTAGTTTTGAAAGTGTGGTCCAAATGGCTGGAAAAAACATCATTCTTATTCTTGCCAGAGTCATTGATGGTGATGCTGCTGCTGCCCCTCTGCCGTTGCTGTAACATTAATAACTTCTCATCCTCCCACCAACTCTTCCTCCTCTCCTCTTGCTCCATTGCTGCTGCCACCATTGCTGTTACCACCACCACTGCTACTGCCGCCTCTGCCACTGCCACCGTCACCACCACCACCATCACAACCACTGTTACCTTCATTGGCAATAACAACTGTGCCATTAACAAAGAAATCTAGAACTAAAAATTACACCACCACCAACAACAACAACAACAACAACACAACAACAACACCAACAACAACACCACCACCAACAACAACATCAAGCAACAATCCACATAACAGCAACAATTTCCCCACCACCACCACCACCAACAACAACAACACAACAACAACACCACCACCATCATGAGCAGCAATAACAACAGTACCAGCGGCTGTTTTTACCTGGAAAAATCAAGTGCAGATAGAATAATAGATAATATTTTCAAAGAAAATGCCAGAAGATGGTAGTTAACTGTTAGTGTAGAGTAAAGTGCTATGTTATTTTGTAGTACAAGACAAGGCCAGGAAATCTAAGCAGAATTCTTAATGGTGCAAAAAAAAACTTGAAAAAAACACATAAAGCATATAAAAATAAACAAGTTGATAGATAAATAAATAAATAATAAACTCTACAGACTCCTGGTTTGGAATTTAACTCAAAGTAGATTCTTTCTTAATTACAATAGTATATATATATATATATATATATATATATATTATGTGAAATAGAAAGATGAATAATCTTGTAGTAGATTAATCAAAAGTTTAACCGATACCTTAGTAGCAAAAATCACAGCAGTAAACAGCACGGTTGGAGGTACAACCATATGGTGTTGCAACCGTGCGTTGGTGCGGATAATTGAAATTAAAACATTATTGGTGAATTGAAGAAATGGAGCTGAACGCAGATTGAACAGAAATCGTTTTATTTCATTCTACACGTGTTTCGAAAGTTTTTCCAACGGATTTCCTATTTTCTTCCTGAAGAGAAAGACACAATATGGTCCCATTATTCAATCGGATTTTGGTAATTTGTGCCTTTTGAAACACGTGTAGAATGAAATAAAACGATTTCTGTTCAATCTGCGTTCAGCTCCATTTCTTCAATTCACCAATAATGTTTTATATATATATATATATATATATATATATATACATACATATATATATCATCATCATGTATAATATATATATATACACACACATATAACATCATATATATATATATATATAATATACATATATAATATATTATAATATACATATATATAATATATATATATATAATATATAATATATGTATACATACACATATACATATGCACGTACACATACACACATGTATATAGACACATATGTATACGGCAAGAAGAAAATGGAGGGGATACAGAAAAAGTATACATCAACTGTTAGACATTATATTATGTCAGTTATTTATTTTAAACAATTATGAGAATATATATACATGTGTAAAGACTGTGTATTACATACATAAGTACCAGTAATTCCTAGAATAGAAAAAGAAAAAGAACAGTTTCTTACAGCCGTTTCTGCCAAGAGGTCCCAATACCCCACATGTTATTTCCATCTCTTCAATGTTCTGTAGTGATCAGTAGATAAAATTAGGGTATTGGGTGTTCCCCTGGGCTTCATCAAAGAGTTTAAGAAAGTCTAAGAAGTTCAGAGGATTAATGTATGTATGCGTATATAAAAATACATATACACACTCATAATATGTGACCGTGTGTGTATCATTAGTGATTTTTTCCTCGGTCTTCCCTTCCTTGGATCTTTCGTTTTTCTATGTTTCTGATGAAGAGCTCCACTCGAAACGTTAAATCCTCCTTCTTTCTTTCCTTTCCTGAGCGTCCAATAACACTATACTTGTTCCACGTCCTCACGTTGTTGTGTTTTCTCTTTGTGTTTTCATGTTTGGATTAACTATATATATACACACATACATATGTACACATATGTGCACATGTGTATATGTGTACATGTGTATGTGTGTGTGTGTGTGTATATACATATATGTTTATATACATATATTAGAACTATAGATCATGTTACCAAATTTTATTTTACTTTTATTTCCCTCTCTTCATTTATTTGTTTTATCTTTAGCTTTCCTTCTCATTTTTTCTTATTTGTATTATTATCATCATCATCATCATCATCATCATCATTATTATTATTATTATTATTATTACTATTACTATTATTATTATTATTATTATTATTATTATTATTATTACCATCATCATCATCATCATCATCATCATTGTTATTATTATTATTAGCCTTACATTATGTGTCCGTACGTACAAGGTAAGGCAGACTGGATTTTATTGAGCATCATTTTCCAAAACAAGTGCCAATTTTTGTGCAGGCGAAAATAAAAAAAAAACTGAAAGAAACAACAAAAAAAAAATGAAGATAGCTTTATGGGGAAAGTACATCTCAAACATATAGAATAGGAAACCAAATCCCAAAATAAAAGCAACAAGAACAACTAAAGATAATAGCAACAACAGCAGCAACAACAATAATAGTAATAATAGTAGTAATAATAATAATAACACCAACACCAACAACAACAGTGAGTTTCCTAGCCCTAGATGTCAGGAAGACACTCAGTAGGAAATGGAAACAAAGCTGAAAGGAGAAGAAAATCTCACAATAATGATGATAATAGTCCTTTCTATTAAAGGCGCAAGGTCTGAAATTTGGGGGAGAGGACTGGTTGATTATATTGACCCCAGTGTTTCACTGGTAGTTAATTTATTGACTCGAAAAGGATGAAAAGCAAAGTTGAAGTCAGCAGAATTTGAAATCAGAATGTAAAGACAGACAAAATGCTTGGCGTGCTAACATTTCTGCAGTTACAATAACAAAAAAACAATAACAACAACAACAACAACAATAACAACAGCAACATCAGTGAGTATCCTTGCCCTAGATGTCGAGAAGACTCTCAGCAAGAAATGGATACAAAATTGAAAGCAGAAAAACTTACAACAACAACATAAACAACAACAATAATAATAATAATAATAATAATAATAATTGATAATACTAAATGATAACGATTTCTATAAGTTTAAAAAATTTTATATAATTTTTAAATAACAATAATGAAGATGATGATGATGATGATGATGATGATGATGATAATAATAATAATAATAATAATAATAATAATAATAATAATAATT
This sequence comes from Octopus sinensis, assembly GCF_006345805.1. Taxonomy (NCBI): domain Eukaryota; kingdom Metazoa; phylum Mollusca; class Cephalopoda; order Octopoda; family Octopodidae; genus Octopus; species Octopus sinensis. Next base: position 85,475,825 of record NC_042997.1, on the reverse strand, counting down.
GATAATACTAAATGATAACGATTTCTATAAGTTTAAAAAATTTTATATAATTTTTAAATAACAATAATGAAGATGATGATGATGATGATGATGATGATGATGATGATGATAATAATAATAATAATAATAATAATAATAATAATAATAAAATTTAAAAGAATAAAAATAAGCTGTAAGATGTTCAGGTCAATTATTATGGTTCTTCCTTGGCAGCAAAGAGATGATACCATGATGATGTAATAAGTAGTTTCTTTCTAGTATAAATCATAAGAATAAAATTACACACAGACACACACACAGACTCAGGCACACAGATACACACAAACACACACACTCAAACATACACATATATATGTATATATATATATATATGTATTTATATATATATATAGATAGATAGATATATACATATATACATATACACACACATACATGCATACATACATACATACATACATACATACATACATACATATATATGTGTATATATATATATATATATATATATATATATATATGTATGTATGTATTTGTATATATATATGTATAAATGATGCTAAATGATGATGATGATGATGATGATGATGATATATGTTGAGATACATGTTCAGACACATATACACGTGTAAATATTTGATTTCAAGAACAGATGGAATCAAAAGTGTAACTATTTCTGATATCAAGGCAACATCTGTAATTTACCAATTTGGCTTAATCTTCATATGCTTGGAGAAAAACAGTACCATTCCTTAACACCAAGAGAGAGAATGGAAGAGAGAGGGAGAAAAAAAGAAGGAGAGAGAAAAGGTTGGAAGAGAAAAGAGAGTCATTAAACAATTGAAAATCAAATTTTTGTCTGTTCTTGATCTCCAAATTATTTGGATTCTGATGAATTCTGATAGCACAGCTTTGTTTTTTCTTTTTCCTCTTACGTTGTCTGATACGTGGTTCTTCTACAGTCTACTTACCCAACACACTCTCTATTTTCCTCCTACTCCTCTCTCTTTATTTTCCTTCCCCTTTTCTTTCTTCTTGCTTTTCTTCCTTTTTTCTTTTCCTTCTTTTTCTTCTTCCTTGTTTACTTTTATTTCTTACCCTTTTTCTTCTCTTCCTTCTCCTCCTCTTCCTCATCATCGTTATTAACACCACCTCCTCCTTCACTACCAAATCCTCCACAACAACTACCACAACTACAACTACGATGATAATGAATGTCCATCACCACCACCACCACTGCCACTGCCACCACCACCACCTTCATCATCATCACTATCATTATTGTTTTAGGACTGCCAAGTTGTGTTGGCAAATAGAGTTTACTGTACAGCACTGTTACAACAAATTTCTCGCTCAGAGATTTAAAGTTCTTCTTCTTCTTCTTCTTCTTCTTCTTCTTCTTCTTATTATTATATTATTATTATTATTATTATTATTATTATTAATTAACTTCCTGTTAAAGTTCTCTCTTGTTCGTTCCTCTCTTTCTTCCCTTTCTGTTTCTTTTAACCAAACTGCCAGAAAGACCAAATTTCCAAGCTACTTGCACTCAGTCTTTTTCGTTAGATAACCATCATTTCTCTTAGATTTATGTGTTTCTCTTTTACTCTTTATTCAGAAAGGTTGAGAATGTTGGTCTGAAAATGAAATGTGTGGAATTGCAAGGTAAGCTGGTGCTCCAGGGTGTGGGGTATTTTTTTTTTTGTATTCTTCCAGGTAACATCCCAAGCATTTGTTGTTGTTGTTGTTGTTCAACCAGGCCAACCATGATCAAACAGATGATGATAATAGTGATGGCAATGATGATGATGATGATGATAATGATGATGATGATGTTGACAATGATGGTGATGATGATGACAATGACAATGGTGATGATGGCAACAATGGTGATGATGAGGATGACAATGATGACGATGATGATGACAACAACAATTATGATGATGACGATGGTGATGAAGATGATGAAAGGCCTATAATTATGTTATTCCTCATACCGTCCGCCGTATGGTTAGATGATGATATTGATTGCAGTATTTTCATTGGTATGTATTGGTATGTATTGCCTCAACATTATAAGTAGCTTTATTTACATTTGTCCTAATCTAAGGTAAATGAGTAACATTTGTCCTCATCTAAGGTATTTTTCGATGTTATTATCATTATTATCATTATTCAGGTCACTGCTTGGAACTGAACTCAGAATCTTGGGGTTAGTAGCCCGAGCTCTTAACCCCTATGTCATATGCCCGTGGGCAATTAGGGCTTATAAATCAAATATTTTTGTATCCTTCCTTAATACCGGTTCCCATATGCTACTCATATCTGCACTTGGTCTGCTTAGGAGGTTGTTGTATCCTAACATATGTGCTGCTTCTTTTAGTTTTCGTATTTTCCAGTGGTGTTCTCTGTCTATTATTTTATCTTCATCCCACCGGGGGAGGTGGTTTCCATTTTTCCATACAAGGTCAGCTATACTCAATTTATCAATATCTCCCTATGTCGCAGCTTTGTGATGTTCCTCTACCCTTATTTTGAGGGGGCAGCATGTTTCGCCTTTGTATAGCGTACCACAGCTGCATGGGATGGAGTACATGCAGTTCTTAGTCATATTCTCTTCTTTTGGTGGTTTTACTTGAAGGAGATATTTGCGAAGTGTTGTATTACTTTTGAATATTGTCCTGATGTCATATGGGCCGCATATCTTTTGTATCTTTCCAGAGAAGTCTTTCACATAGGGTAGACAGACTGTGGACAGTTTATTGGTTTCATCCTCTCTTGCATGACATCCAAGGGAAAGGCAAAGGCTGATACAGCTTGGCACCAATGACATCACAACTCATTTCTACAGGTGAGTGAACTTAATACACAAATATATATATATATATTATATATATATATAGTGGAGGCATGTGGCTTAGTGGTTAGGGTGTCAGCATCATGATCGTAAAATTGTGGTTTTGATTTCTAGACCGGGTGACGCGTTGTGTTCTTGAGCAAAACACTTCATTTCATGTTGCTGCAGTCCACTCAGCTGGCAAAAATGAGTAACACTGCGATGGACTGGTGTCCCATCCAGCTGGGGAACACATACACCATAGAAACCAGGCCCATGACCCTGGATAGGCTTTAAAAAGGGCGCATTTATTTATATATATATATATATATATATATGCTAGCATGGAAAACAGACATAAAATGATGAAATATGTGTGTGTGTGTGTATGCTACAGTGAGCTTCTACATGCTTTCTATCTTATTTTAAAAGGACATGAGTCAATTCAAGGTTATAGTAAAAAGGCAGATGTTGAAGATGTTGAGAAGTAGGATTGAAACTGAAGCCACAGGATTGCAAAGAAAAACTACTTAACCACGCAACTATGCCTATGCATATGTTGTCATTTTTCATTTTGTTTTCTATTTTCTATTTTCATTTGAGTTCAGACATAAAAACGAAAAGAAAAGAGAATTATACAGAAAAAACTTGAAAGAACCAAATAGTCAAATTCACAGACACAAAATCATTTTATTTCATTCAAATAAATTTCCTTTCAATTTTCTGCCAAATTATGTTAAACTGCTACTCTATCAATATCTTATCAACTGTATCATAGTTATTTTCCTTTCCTGCCACCCCATGTTTATTTATTTATTCATTTATTTTTTTTATTTGTTGTTGTTTCATCTTTTCCATGAAATGTCTAGTCATGCCTTTACACGGACAATTTCACACAAACATCATAAAATGTTGAACAGGTTAAAACATCCTGAATTATTTTTTGTTTCCTTGTTTTGTTTGTTTTTCCTTTTTTGGTGTTGCTTTTAACATATCTAAAGCTTTTACGGGAAAAAGATGAATAAATAAAATAAATAGAATAAATAAATAGATAAAATAAATATGTAAAATATTAAAACAAAAATACACAAATCTTTGTGACAGAAATTTGCTTTTGAATTTTTCCAAAATGGCTTCCTGGACGATTTCACATTAACATTATGAAATTTGTTAAACATAAACAGACTTTTACTATAGTAAGAATATTCTAATGTAATTCCTTGAGATAGGAAAAAAGAAACATGTGTGGTGTTTTTCAATGAAAATGAAGAAAAAAAATAAGTGAAAAATATTTGAAATGTTCTTTAAGCAACATTTGCTTTTACTCATGCATGTTAGTGTTGTTGCTCTTTTCTTGTTGTTGCTGTTGTTATTATAAAGAGAATGAGAGTAGTTGAGAACAGGATTGGTTAGTCTATTACTGGTGATTGAAGAATATCTCGTGGTATTTGTTTTTGGTTCTTTACTTTCTGAACTCACTTCAAATTTTGTCATTATTGGTTTTTGATTTTCATTCTTCTGGGCTCAATGAAGTAAACTACTATTCAAATTTCTATATCTATGTAAAAAATCCTCCTCCTCCCTCCCCCTTCAAACAAGGTGGCAATCTGGTAGAATTGTTAGCATGCTGGGCAAGATGCTTTGCGACATTTTGTCTGTCTTTATGATCTGAGTTCAAATTCCATTGAGGTTGACTTTGCCTTTAATCCTTTCAGGGTCAATAAAATGAGTACCATTAAAACACTGGAGGTAAATGTACTTGACTAGTTCTCTCCCCACAAAATTTCAGACCTTGTGCCTATAGTAGAAAGGATTATTAATATCATTGTTATTATTAACATTATTATTATTATTATTATTATTATTATTATTATTATTATTATTATTTGAGATTTCAGGCAAATTTCTATTGCATCACCTCTATGTTGCTGAAGAGTACGCAGTATTGTGTGTTTTTGTTTTTTGCTTTGTTATGGGAGTATAAACTATTCTCTGTATTGTTTTTGTTATGGGGTTTGGCTTGAGTCTATTGTTGTACTAGTGTTTGTATTATGTGTAATGTGAGTTGTTTTCTTGTGTTGGGTATCTGGCCTGTAGAGTACATGTGGTGGCTGTTTATTTTATTGGATATTTACTGTATAGAGTGTTTCTTGTGTTTGTAGATTGTTTTTTATTTAGGTTGTACTATTGAATTGATGTGGGCTATTCCCAGCAGGGCTACTTTTGGATAGTGTGTAGTGTTGAGGGTCCAGGTATAGTTTCTACATTTTTGTTAAAACAGTTTTTTATCTGACCCAATGCTCAAGTTACCATTGACACTGTTTTCTATTTCATGCCAACATCTTGAATACTGAAGATTTTTGTACAATCATCGTCATCATCATCGTTTAACATCTGTTTTCCAAGCTGGCATGGGTTGGATGGTTTGACTGGAGACTGACAAGCCAGCAGGCTGCACCAAGTTCCAATCTGATCTGGCAAGGTTTCTACAGCTAGATGCCCTTCCTAACACCAACCACTCCAAGAGTGTAGTGGGTGCTTTTTACATGACACTAGCATGGGAGCCAGTCAGGTAGTACTGGCATCGGCCACATTTGGATGGTGCTTTTTATGTTCCACCAGCACAGGAGTCAATCAGTGGGGTGGGGACTGACATCAACCATGTTCGGATGGTGTTTTTATGTACCACCAGCACAGAGCCAGTCAGGCGGCACTGACATCGACCCATGCTTGAATAGTGCTTATTACGTGCCACCAGCATGGGTGCCAGTCAGGTGGCACTGGCATCGGACACAACTACAATTTCCATTTTGATTTTGATCTTGATTTGCTTATGATTTTGATTTTTGATTATTATCATCATCATCATCATCATCATTATTATTATTATTATCATTATTATTATCATTATTATTATTATTATTATTATTATTATTATTATTATAGTAGTAGTAGTAGTAGTAGTAGTAGTAGTAGTAATAGCTTAAGGCAGTCATCCTCCTCCTCCTCATCATCATCATCATTATCATCATCATTATTATTATTATTATTATTATTATTATTAGTAGTAGTAGTAGTAGTAATAGCTTAAGGCAGTGAATTAGCAGAATCGTTAGCATGCTGGGAAAAGTACTTAGCAGTATTTCATCCATCATTATGTTCTGAATTGAAATTCTATCAAGATCAACTTTGCCTTTTATCCTTTCAGAGTCAATAAAATAAGTGCCAGTTACGAACTGGGGTCGATGTAATCGACTACTCCCACCTCCAAAATTTCAGGCCATGTGCCTATAGCAGAAAAAAATTATTTTCATTATTATTTTTATTGTTGTTATTGTTATTATTGTTAGTGTTGTTGTTGTTGCTGTTGTTGTTGTTATTATCATCATCATTATTATTATTATTATTATTATTATTATTATTATTTTTATTGTTGTTGTTATTGTTATTATTGTTAGTGTTGTGTTGTTGTTGTTGTTATTATTATCATCATCATCATTATTATATTATTATATTATTATTATTATTATTATTATTATAGTAGTAGTAGTAGTAGTAGTAGTAGTAGTAGTAGTAATAGCTTAAGGCAGTCATCCTCCTCCTCCTCATCATCATCATCATTATCATCATCATTATTATTATTATTATTATTATTATTATTATTATTAGTAGTAGTAGTAGTAGTAGTAGTAGTAATAGCTTAAGGCAGTGAATTAGCAGAATCGTTAGCATGCTGGGAAAAGTACTTAGCAGTATTTCATCCATCATTATGTTCTGAATTGAAATTCTATCAAGATCAACTTTGCCTTTTATCCTTTCAGAGTCAATAAAATAAGTGCCAGTTACGAACTGGGGTCGATGTAATCGACTACTCCCACCTCCAAAATTTCAGGCCATGTGCCTATAGCAGAAAAAAATTATTTTCATTATTATTTTTATTGTTGTTATTGTTATTATTGTTAGTGTTGTTGTTGTTGCTGTTGTTGTTGTTATTATCATCATTATTATTATTATTATTATTATTATTATTATTATTATTTTTATTGTTGTTGTTATTGTTATTATTGTTAGTGTTGTTGTTGTTGTTGTTATTATTATCATCATCATCATTATTATTATTATTATTATTATTAGTAGTAGTAGTAGTAGTAGTAGTAGTAGTAGTAGTAGTAGTAGTAGTTGCAGTTGCTATTGCTGATATTGTTTAACTCCAAGTCAGTCCTCACTGAACAGTCTGTTTTCTTACCATGACCATCACATCGTCTTACAAGGTGTTAGGAACTCAGGACCATATTATCTAGCATATCTTGTTTGACATGGTGGTGGGGGAATGTTTTAATGTTGATTTGGTTGCTTTTTCTAGCAATTCAGCTGGTGCTATTATGTTAGACATGGCCTGGACCAATCTCTGGTCGAAACATATCTAAGTTATCTAAGTCAAGTAACAACATAGTCTCCCTCACTGTCTCATGATAGTAGTAGTTGTGGTGGTGGTGGTGTTTGGTGGTGTACTTGGAGCAGCATGTTGCTGAGTGCTGGGCAAATATTAAAAGCAAAAGTAAAAAGCCACAGTGAACCATATTAATTGAATGCAATCAGAAAGATGAATATAAATTACTTTGACGATTGATTTAATGAATTAATTGATGTTTGCTTTTTATTTCTATATTTTTTCATTATTGTTTTTACAACAGTTTCAGAATTAATTATGTGCAATATATATTCTGCAACATTATTACTGAGATGGCGGCAAGCTGTTCGAATCATTAATCTCTCCAGACAAAATGGTTAGCAACATTTCTTTGAGCCTTGCATCCTGAGTTCAAATGTCACCAAGGCTGACTTTGCCTTTCATCCTTTCAGGATCATGAAAATAAAGTACCAGCTAAGTAATGGTGTTGATGTAAATTGACTTGTTCCCTATCTCAGAATTTCATGTCTTGTGCATGATGGAACTTGTGGAAGGGATGGAACCAGGAAGATATGGGATGAGGTGGTGAAATATGATCTTTAGTTATTTAGTCTCTCAGAGGAGATGGCAAGGGACTGAGGCTTCTGATGATTTGCTGTGCTTGAGGAGACACATCAAGTTGAGTGACATGTGAAATGTACCTGTGTTAGTGATATATAAATGGCACCCAGGCTGGTGACATATAAAACGGCACCTGTGCTGGTGATGTGTAAAAGGCACTTGGGCTGATGAGACATAAAAGGGCACTGAGTCAGTGACACATAAAAGGTACCCATGCCAGTGCCACATAAAGAGCATTTGTGCTGGTGACATGTGAAAGACGCCCAGTACAGTCTGTAATGTGGCTGGCATTAGGAAGAGCATCCAGCTGTAGAAACCAAGCCAAAACCAATGACTGGAGCATGTGCAGCTTTCTAGATTATCAGCTCCAGTCAAGCCATTTAACCTATGCTAGTAGGGAAAAAACGGATGTTAAGTGATGATGATGATGATGAGATTGATATGCCCAGAATAGAAAGAATTATGACTGAGCTTGTGAACTGGTAGAATGGTTATGGCCTTGGACTATACATCTTTGTGGTATTTGTTATGGCATTTTATATTTTGAGTTCTAATACTTCTGAACTTAATTTTACCTTTCATCCTTCTGGTGTTGATAAAATAACACCAGCACTGTCCAGTACAGTAGCTTAGTGTTTCTTTTAGACTATTGGCAAAATGCCTTCAGTTGTTTTGTTCTGAATCTGTACATGCTGAGCTGAAATCCTACCAAGTTCAAACTTTGCCTTTTTTCTTTAATCTTTTGTCAATAACATGAAATGCTATTGCAGTAGCTTGGCTGTGTAGTTAAGAAGCTCACTTTGCAACCAGATGGTTTTGAGTTCAGTGTCACTGCATGACATCTTGGGCAAGTGTCTTCTATTATAGCCCCAGGCTGACTAATGAATTGTGAAAGATTTTGGTAGACAGAAACTGTGTGAAAACTTGTATCTATATATATGTGTGTGTGTGTGAGTGTGGTGTGTGTGTGTGTGTGTGTGTGTGTGTGTGTGCGTGCACGTGTGTGTTTATATATATATATGTTTGTCCCCATCACCACTTGGCAATCAGCATTTGTTTGTTTCCAGCCCCATAACTAAGCTGTTTGGCAAGAGAAATTGATAGAATAATTACCAGACTGAAGAAAATAATTACTGAGGTTAATTTATTTGGCTTAAACCTTTTAAGGTAGTGTCCCAGCATGGCTGCAGTCCAATAACTGAAGCAAGTAAATTATAACAGAGAGATAGAAGACACTAGAATAATTACTGGGGTCAATTTATTTGACTTCAGCCCTTCAAGGCAGTAGCCCAGCATGGCTGCAGTCCAATGACTGAAACAAATGAAAGGTAATTGGTAAAGATAGATCACATCAGAGCAGCAGCTTGGCAGAATTGTTAGGGCATTGAGCAAATGCCTTACAGCATCTGCTTCTCTCTTCCCCATCCACTTGCAACCTACCCAACAGCATGTCATCTCTCTTTCATCATCCTGTATATTGTATCATCATTTCTATTCTGTTGCTTCACACTCTCAGACATCCCCTACTCACTCTACTCACTTCTAGCTTCTCTGTCCCACTCATTCCTACCCATTTTATACCTTGAAGGTCCACCCTGATACCTCATCACAACTATTTATCTTTGTCGTTTCCTATCTCCACTCAATCACTTCTACTTTCTCTTCTAAAATGTGAGTTGTTATGTAGCTCCTTGATAGCAAGAAACCTGTTTTGTTCCGGCCCTTTTCGCTTATACTTTACCCCTCTTCGTTCCTTATCTCCTAGCATAAGATTGCACACACGTGGGGTTAGTAGTCTTGCAAGCTGCATAATGATCTTATTAGTGTTGGTGACATAAGAAAAAAAGTGCACCCAGTATATGCTGTAAAGTGGTTTATGTTAGAAAGAGCAGCCAAATAGTACAAACCATTTCAAAGACACTGACGCACAAAGCAGTCCTTGGGCCCATCTGATACTGGCAACATGAATGTTAAATGATGATGATATTGAGGATAGTGGTGGTAGCGATGATGAGGATAGTGGTGGTAGCGATGATAAGATCAAATTCTGCTAAATGCAATTTTGTAATTCACTTCTCCGGGATTGACAAAACAGGGTACTAGTAAAAGGCAGTGGATTGG
>NC_042997.1:85455839-85463339 GCF_006345805.1 Octopus sinensis | reverse complement strand
GTTTAGGTTGAACATTGATAGCATCATTCATTTTCACCAAGCTTGAATGGCTTCCAAAGTCTGTGAGTTACTGTCCCTTTCTCCATGCTCAGCAAGTTAAAAAGGAAATGTTTGAGCAAGGAGAGTTTGGTCTGAATACTTACAGCATTGTGAATGTCACTCCTAAAAGAACCCAAAGACCAAATGTTGGAGATTAAACTGGGCAGTGTGTTAGCCCTACCTGTAAAAAAAGGGTTCTCTCTGTGTACAAAATATTAGAACATTTGTGTTAATGACAGAGAAGCATAAGCATAGATACGGAATAGGAAAAACCTGCAAGAGGCTAGAGAGAAAGGTTGAGCATAATTTGTGAGAACTGTAATATTAACTTGCATGAAAAATGAGGATAAACAAGATGAGAGAGTAGACAGACACTGAAGTTAATATAAACAAGGGTAATTACAAGAGTTTGTCCGTAATCATTTGCCAAACACTCAGTATTTTTTCCTATTGACAGCAAAATTAGTCACCTCTCTCCAATCATTATGGTTCAAGTTTGAACTTGAACATTTAATTAAGTTGTCATTGTTATTGCATTAGCCAAGGCCACTCTCCTTTCTGTTTTCTCCAAAGGAAATCTGCATAAGTAATTTAAAATCCGCAATGCACTTACAATTTTTTCTCTGTTGGTGGGAAAATTAATTGTATGTATGTCACTAAATGCAGTCTCCCACAAGACACAACAATACAAGTTTGAACTTGAAATGTAATTAAATTGTCATTATATTAACCCCAGTCAAGTTTGTTGTGGATAGTTTCATAGGCAGAACTACGATATATTTGTATATTTTCACTTCAACAAAAGTCACCTTTTCTTTAACACAACCATGTCACAAAATCATTCAGTGTTGTCATCATTATAGGACATGGCCTGATGTCTGGCTGTTTCCTGATGTGTAATACTTGCTTGTAGCCTTGCAAGCTGTATGATGACTCCACTGGTGTTGGTGGCATGGAAAACGCACCCAGTGCATGCTGTAAAGTGGTTGGCATTAAGAAGAGTATCCAGCCATAGTGCCAACTGCTTTATAGAATGACAAAGCAGACACTGGAGTATAATAGTGTCTTGGGCTCGTTTGATGCTGTCAAACCATCTAACTCAGGATAGCATGGAACATGGATATTGAAGGATGGTGATGATGGTAGTGGTGGTTGTTAGTGGTTTTGGTGGTGGTGGTCGTGGTGGTAATGATGATGATGATGATGATGATGACGATGACGATGATGATGATGTTTTGTAGACAGTTAGCAATTGTAAAATTCTGTTTCTGTCATTAACTGAAGGCCTTTGATGGATTTTAATCCTTGACACATCTTCATCCTGCAGAAAAAAAAATCACTGAATATAGATCCCTGATCATTGATCGTTGCTCTTCTTTTGGTTACTGCAATAACAACTTAACTTAATTGACAATTCAAATTTAAATCTGCCTCATAGTGGTTACAGGGAGATCACATCTAGTGATGTGTGCTGGGCAACTAATTTTTCTGCCAACTAGAAAAATATGCTAAGAGCATTGCAAAATATAAACTCAATATTATGTTTGTGATGATCATAGTGGTATGAGTGTAAAACACGAGTCTATAATGAGATGTGGGTAAAAATGTACCTTGTGATGTTGAGAGTGGAAGTTGTCTGTGCTCGACAAAGACTAGGGAAGAAAGAATATGGGATGAAATGATGCGGTTAGATTGCATAAATGAGATTATAGAGAACACTGAAAGGGTTGGTAATATAGAATACTGCTGACCTACTCATCCCATGAAAAAAAAAATAGCAGATGATGATGATGATGTATATAGATTTTCTTATGGTAGTGAAATAGTTAGTTTTAACTGCTATTTCTAAATTTCGGTATATGGTTAAGCAAATTTTTGCTGAACCTTAATTATAATTATACTCATAATTATAAAAAATTTTTGTTTAAGTTTACCGATAATGGTTCTTTTAACATACTGAACTACTTGGTAAAATTATTGATTATTAATTAATTTTACCCTAAGTAACAAGGATATACAGAGGTAATGCAGTATGATCGTTTCATGTGACTCCATTTAATTGAACAATGCAAACATTACATCAATTTAAAATGTAGAGCAATCTTCAGCTGCATAAAAATATAGAATTTAGTTAAATTCGAAGGAATCATTTGTATAATTTTCTTTTTATCCAAAATCACAAAGAGAATAAGTAGATAGACAAAGAACATGTTTTATCAACAATTTCACAGTTGTAACTGAGATTTTTTTAAAAAAGACACTGCTTATCACTGCTTATTTCTGTTATTTAGATTTACTTGTGGTGGAGGGGTTGTTTTAATTTATAGACTAGTTTATCAAATTTAAGAGAAACTAGACTATATCCTTTATGGATAGGGCAAAATAGATAGACAATTTAAGTGGCAATGTCATAAATCAAGATTTCTTTGAAGTAAAACCATTTGGTTCAGTAATAATATACTTCAGACAAGATTATAGCAGCTAAATTTGAAGGCTAATGCTTATGGGACAGGGAGAGTGAAATCATATAGAATCAAACATTTACCTACTATAAAACAATGTTATTTGTATATACACAGATACATTTTAGAGTACTAAGAAGAATATTTCTGAATACTTTCAGTATTATCAAAAAATTTTATACAATAGGGGGACAGAAAATATAGAAATAATTCCATATTTATATATTTCTATATTATCTTAACATATATTTAAAGTTATTTATTAAATGGTAATTATTGGTATTAATAAAGGAAAGTTAAGTTAAAGGAATATGCTAAAATTTATATATTAAATATTAACAATTTTAGTCTGAGCATATTTCTTATATTATAAACAGTGAATATACCAGTATAGTTTTATATAAGCTGAGTATGAAATTTATAGAGATATATTAAATAAAGTAATATAGTAAATAAACAGATAAGAGATTGGTTTTAAAGTAAAGAAATAAAAAATAAAATAAAATAAAAATATAATTCTTTGTTGAATATTTTAGACAAGGGGTAAAAAGATTTATATTCCAAAACAACTATTGTAAGGTATATTTAGCTTATTTACATCAATAGGTAAGGTAATTTGTTAGAAAAAAATTTATAATTCCAAATGTTAGACTAAAAATTATATTTACTTGTCATGAGAATATCTATAAATGACTAATGTTTAATGTCAGGTAAAGAAATAATTAAGTTATTGGACAAAAATTTTTTTATCAACAAATCTTTTTATAAAATTATGGGTTTTATTATAGGTTTAAGAAATTGCTATTATTAAGCCTTGCATGATAATTTATATTTTCTAGTTGATACTTACCAAAAATGCTATTTATATAAAGCTCCCTTATACATACTAAGATCAGGAGGGTAGGGCTATTTGAGAGAAAGAGAAATCAAGTAATTTCTTCAAAAACTTTTAAACAATATTATCTAGTTGTATAAGGTTATAAAATATTAATTAGGGTAATTTAGAAAATTTTTTAGAATGAGATCTTTAGCAAACAGGATATACCACTATTGGTTGCATTCTTTAACTACAATGGAAGGGAGGTATATATATATATATATATATATTAATATAGATATATATATATATATAAAATAAATTAAGAGAGTGGTCACTATATGCTCACTCTCTTATATTTATTTTGTAAAAAATATTTAATATGTTATAAAATATTATAATAATCCAGGTTTCTCGGGGCACTAGGCCACTTGGTGTTGAAGATATAATATTAATTAGTATCTAATTCTCTCACCCTATTAATTAATTATAATATATATATATATATAGTATATATTTTATATTGTAGAAGGTTGAAAAGGAACACACGAGTTGATACATAGGAAAAAAGTCAAGGTAGAAAAATGCTAGATAATTTTATAAAAAACATTTCAGTACCGGTTTCAGTCATTGAGAGATTTTCAGCTGTGAATATGGAAAACAATTAAATTTGGAAAAATTAAATGAAAGTTTTTTAAAAGAATATTTGTATAGTATTCAAATACTAGGGGCATTTTCCTTGCTTCTGCCTGTCTCTGTCTCTCTTGTTACTCTTGTGGGTGTGAATTCTTGGCAGAAGCAGAAGAAGAAGAGAAGAAAGAAGAAGAAGAAGAAGAAGAAGAAGAAGAAGAAGAAAAGAAGAAGAAGAAGAAGAAGGAAGAAGAAGAAGAAGAAGAAGAAGAAGAAGAAGAAGAAGAAGAAGAGAAGAAGAAGAAGAAGAAGAAGAAGAAGAAGAAGAAGAAGAAGGAAGAGAAGAAGAAGAAGAAGAAGAAGAAGAAGAAGAAGAAGAAGAAGAAGAAGAGTTTTAGTTGAAAAAATTGATCCCAGTACTTACTTTTTAAAGCCTGGAACTCTATTGGTCTCTTTTGCCAAACTGCTACGTTACCGAAACATAAAGATACTAACATTGTCTGTCAAGTGGTGGTGGGGGATAAACACAGGCACAAAGACACACATGCACTCACAAATATATATATATATATGAGAGGCTTCTTTCAGTTTCTGCCTACTAAATCTACTTACAAGTCTTTGGTTGGCCTAAGGCTATAGTGGAAGATGTTTGCCCAAGGTGCCTTGCAGCAGGACTGAACCCAGAACCATGTAGTTGGAAATCAAACTTCTTATGACACAAATGCTTATATATGTATATACATAAATGCATGTACACACTCACACACACACACACGCGCGCACACACACACACACACACACACACATAAACACATACATACACTAATATATAGTTAATCCAAACATGAACAAAGAGAAAACAAAACAACACGAGGATATGGGACAAGTATAGTGTTATTGGAAGCTCAGGAAAGGAAAGAAAGAAGGATAATTTAATGTTTCGAGCAGAGCTCTTCGTCAGAAACATAGAAAAAGGAAAGGTCCAAGGAAGGGAAGAAGGAGAAAAAAAATCGCCAATGATACACATGTAGTCACATATTGAAATGACCGGAAGGGAATGGGCGAAGAAAAAGTTCTTCCAAAGACAGGAGAGTGCAAGAGAAGGAGGTATGTGTGGGTATGTATGTGCAAACATGTCTGTGTGTGTGTGTGTTGTGTGTGTGGTGTGTGTGTGTATGTAAGTAAAATGGTGAGATATTTATTTCATACAAGAAAGCAGATATTGAGTCAATTGCATGATCTTTTATGCCATCTGAGCAGTTAATTAACTTTGTTATATTTACACACTCACACACATATAATATGTATATATATATATATATATATATATACATAAAATATCTTGCAGTATACATATATACATATATATAAATAATATCTTGCAATATATATACACATACACACACACTAATAATATGAACTTATTCTGGGAAATAAAAGTAACAGAAACATTGAAAAAAGACAAAACAACATAACCTTAAAACAAAGCACTTTCATATAAAAAGAATGAAAATATAAAACCTAAAAATAAATAACAAAACAGAATAAAGTGAGAAATAAATTTAAAAAAAAGAAAAGAAAAAACAAGGGAATATAAGATTAGATAAAAGAGATGAAAGGAAAGTGGAGAAATATTTCTATTTCATAGTAAAATCTTAGTGAACATTAGATTAATACAGTTAGGCATTATAATTATATTGTTCGTTCTTACCACTAACAATATAGTTTGTCAGAACTGATGCATATATAAGTTCATTTGGAAGGTACTGATAAGAATCAATAATTTGTAAGTTCATATTGGGTGGTAGTGTATGTAGTACTGGACATCATTGGAAACTGATGTGTGTGTGTGTGTGTGTGTGTGTGTGTGTGTGTGTGTGTGTGCTCTTTGTCTTTATAATAGAATAAAGTTTGACTGGTCATCTGCTTGGTAGCAAGGTTGTGAAGGAAAGCATCCTGTTTTCTTCATCATCCTTTAAATCTTAACCCTTTCTTTACCAACCTGGCTGAAACCGTCTCTGGCTCTGAGAACAAATCTCTTGTTTTTATAAGTTTTGAATTAAAATCTGCCACCAAACCTTAGTCACAATTTATGTTCCTAACACTTGTTGAATGATAACTAAGCTATTTTACTATATTCTTTGTTATATTTAAAGTAATTCAAAGAAACACAGAGTATCTCAAAATAAATATGGTGAAAGGGTTAAGATGCCCTTGCAGATTTTTATTGTCCCAGATATAATGAGCATTTGTATGTATGTATGTATGTATGAATGATTTTTCTTTGAGTTTAATTTAAGTTCTTCTTGAGGGAGTTCAAGCCAGTTGCAAACAAAGTGACAAGACTTTTTAAGTTAAGGGCATTCTTGGGGTTTGTAAATATGTGGTAGAGTTGGTTGTACTGTCGATGCTTACACCCAAATCTGTGCATCTGTCCACATGGTGAATCTCACATGGTGAATTTTTGGAACGTCTTACAAATCTTCACCATGCCACTAATAGCTTGGATTTGAAGAATCCACATCAGCTTCTTTTGCTCTTTGTCTGTGAAACTGAGTATTTCTAGATTTTTGTGCAAATTTGTTGGTATATAACCTAATGCACATATGATGATAGGTGCAAATGAGAATTTATTGTCAGGGTACAAGGGCTGAAAGTTTTGCATTAATTTGCCATAAATATTCTGTTTTTCTTGGACTTTTGACTGTATATTCACATCTGCTGGGCAGCTGACCTCTACAACAGTGCATGGCTTTTTTTCCCTGTCTTACAGAACAATATCAGGTCTGCTATGTTTGCAGCAAGAGACTCTTAAGTTGTACCGATTAAATAAACGTCCATATCTTGTGATTGGGGGAAGTGTTTGTCCATCAAGCTAAAGAAAATTCTTCCCTTACAAGTCTTAACATTGAGAGTAAAAAGTAGGGCAAACCAAATGATTTTACACTTGCACTTCCTTTTGCAGGTGTCAGGGCTTGACATATAGAAGATGCAGTCCTCAAACCCACTGGAGCCAGTGCCTCTTTTTAATAGGGGGCTGTGACGTCGAAAAAGGCACAACTTAAGAGTCTCTTTTTGTTGCCATCTCAGCATTAAACAAATTTTAGAGAGCTTCCCTAAGCTGTGAGTAGGGGCAAGATGCTCATGTAGCATATACAATGACTGTCTAGTGGGGGATCAATGTGAAGCTGAGTGGGGTTGTGTATGAGGCTCAAGTGTTAATGTGTTAATGCTGCCAAGGCAGCATTATCACATCTGCCAGTAAGAGCAACAATGATGACAACAATGGCAGCGTGATGGAGGTGGTAGTAATATAAGTAAACCAAACGTTTTATAGCTAAAAATTTAATATAAATAATATAAGACTTAATAAACATCAATTTCAGGCATACAAAGAACAATATGCACATTGACAAGAATCAAACTACATATTTATTACAAGGTGAGTTGTGTTACTGATTAAACTATAGAATAACTACCATTATAATGTCAAATATTATTTACATTAGAATTACTGTCAATAATGTGTGTGAGTGTTTACATATATATATA